>NW_026857251.1:0-65070 GCF_026571515.1 Ruditapes philippinarum
AGGAGAGGGTTCAGTAGGTACGCCACTGCCTTTTTAAATTTTATAAATAGATAAAATAAATTCATTTCAATCTGGGTTTTATATGATATTTTATATGATATAATAATTAACATATACTTGCAAAACAATTTGATTGACGATATTAAGAAGAATTTTTTGGTCATAAATAATTTCCCCTGGGAAAATAATTAATTATTAGCCCCCACTTCAAAGAAGAGGGGGTAAATTGCTTTGCATTTGTCTGGTCGTCGGTCGTAGACTAAATGGTTTTGAATGATAACTTAAGAACCTTTAGGCCCTAGGAACTTCAAAAATAGGTGTGGTGGTTGGTCATGACCAGTTGATGACCGCCTATTGATTTTGGGGTCAAGGGGTCAGAAGTCAAGGTTCATTGCCTTGTAAGTAAAAAAGGTTTCCGATCAATAACTAAATAACGCTTAGGCCTAGGAATTTTCAAACTTGGTTTGGTGATTTGTTCTGACCAGTAGATGCCCCTATTGATTTTAGGGTCAAGTGACAAAGGTCAGGTCACATTGACCTGTAGGTAAAAACGGTTTCCGATAAAAATAAAGAACACTTAACCTTGGAAAATTTCAAACTTTGGTATGATGATTGGTCATGACCAGTAGAGATCTATTGATTTTGGGGATAAGGGGGTTCAAAGGTCAAGGACCACATTGATCTTGTCGGTAAAAACGGTTTTTCCGATCAATAACTAAAGAACGCTTAGACCTAGGAACTTAAAACTTGATATGATGAATTGTTCATGACCAGAGATGACCCTATTAATTTGGCGTCAAGGGGGTCAGTGTCTTATTGACCTTTGTACTTAAATACGTTTTCTGACCAAATAACTCAACAACTCAAGTTGCCTTGGTTGTTATCTTTAATTCTGTCTGAATATTTTTATATTAAACTAAAATGAATTGGTATAACACTTAAGGTCTTATGTAATAAAAAAATTGGCTGTCATTATTGAGGCCTACACATTCTGAAAATTTATGCATATATTATTTGGTAAGATTTTTGTAATAACTGAAATTGCTGCAACACCTATGGGGTCACAATAATTATTACCTTGTCACTATTCCCTTGACCAGTAGATAACCAATTATTTTTTGTTCACTGGGTCAGAAGTCATGCATAAATAACCTGATCAATGACTAATTTGGCCGCCGATAGGGGGATACATGTTTTACAAACTTATTCTTGTTTTTATGATATTTTAATGAGTTCTGATAGAAGCTATAAGTCTCATGTATATTTATTCATTTTTTTTTTTTTGGTTTAAAAAAATTTAAATACCCATAAAAAGACATTGATTTTTGATATTATTTAATATAACAGATAAGAACAAATTAGAAGTGTGAAAGAAGTTTGAATAATGCATTATATTTACTGGTAATTAGCTTCTTTATAAGTGTGTATATAACTTATATTTCACTGGAACAACATTGTTACAATTTAATTGATTTGCCAGATCAAAGTACATTTTTATATAAAATAGATTTAAACAAATTATAGGCGAAAGTTTGCAAATAAAAACTGCATGTTTTATATAACACCTTTCAGAAATTAGTAAATAAAAATAGCAAATAAATTTCTTTTTCATGATTAAATAATACCAATGACTTATTAAATTTAGTATGTCTCCAAAAATGTTTGGGAGACATATTGTTTTTGCCGTTGACGTGTGTCTGTCCGTCCATTTGTCCGTCTGCATTTAGCTTGTCTGTCCTTCACAGGTCAAACTACTGGTGGGATTTCAACCAAACTTTACAGGAGTGATCATAACCATCCTTAGTTGTACCGATCGCCGGCATGTTCCCCTTAACTGCACAACATGGCTGCCAAAACTAAAAATAGAAAAGTCTTGTCGGACATTCACAGGTCAAACTACTGGTGGAATTTCAGCCAAACTTCAAAGGGGTGATCAGTACCGTCCTAAGTTGTGCACGTCGCCAGCACTTCCCCTTCTCTGCACAAAATGAACGCCAGAGCTTAAATAGACAAGAGAGCCATGATGACCCTAGATCGCTCACCTGACCCATCAAACTCAATCGAACAATCACCTAGACAAGCATTCTGACCAAGTTTCATGACAGGTAAGTAAAAAATTTGACCACTAGAGTGTTAACAAAGATTATGTATATTTGAGCAGTGTGATCTAGTTTTTTACCCAGATGACTCATATTCGAACTTGACTTAGAAATCATCAAAACAAACTTTCAGACCAAATTCCAGGATATTTGGATCAAAACAGTAGCCACCAGAGTGTTAACAAGATTTTTCTATTTTTTATCTCCGGTGACCTAGTTTTCATCCGAGATGACCCATGTTCGAACTCATCCGAGCAATGACCTAGACAGGCATCCTGATCAAGTTTGATGATAATCAAGTCAAAAATGTGACCACTAGAATGTTAACAAGGTTTTTCCATATTTGGGCAGTGTGGCTTAGTTTTGACCATGTTCGGATTTGACCTAGAAATCATCAAAACAAACTTTCAGACCAATTTACAGGATATTTGGATCAAAACAGTAGCCACTGAAGAGTTAACAAGATTTTTCTATTTTAGCTCCTGTTTTTCATCCGAGATGACCCATGTTCGAACGTATCCGAGCAATGACCTAGACAAGCATCCTGACCAAAATTGATGACAATTGAGTCAACAAGAGGGCCATGATGGCCCATGTTCAAAATTGACATAGAAATCATCAAAACAAATTTTCAGACCAATTTACAGGATATTTGAATCAAAACAAAAGCCACTAAAATGTTAATAAGATTTCTATTTTTAGCTCAGGTGACCTAGTTTTTCATCCGAGATGACCTGTCGAAATAATCCGAGCAATGACCTAGACAAGCATCCTGATCAAGTTTGTCAAAAATGTGACCACTAGAATGTAAACAAGGTTTTCAATATTTGGGCAGTGTGACCTAGTTTTGACCCCAGGTGACCCATATTCGTACTTGATCTAGAAATCATCAAAACAAACTTTCAGACCAATTTAAAGGATATTCGGATCAAAACAGTAGCTTTTTATATTTTAAGCTCCTGTGAACTAGTTTTTCATCGAACATAGAAATGACCTATGTTCGAACTAATGTTAGCTATTACCTAGACAAGCATCTTGACCAAGTTTGATGATGATTCAGGCAAAATGTGACCGCTAGAGTGTTAACAAGGTTTTTCTATTTTTAGCTCCGGTGACCTAGTTTTTCATCCGGGATGACCCATGTTCGAACTCATCCAAGCTATCAACTAGATAAGCATCCTGACCAAGTTTGGTGATGATTTAGGAAAAAATGTGACCACTAGAGTGTTAACAAGGTTCTTTTTTTATCTCCGGTGACCTTGTTTTTCATCCGAGATGACCCATGTTCGAAGTCATCCAAGCTTTTAACAAGATAAGTATCCTGACCAAGTTTGATGATGATTGAGGCAAAATGTGACCGCTAGAGTGTTAACAAGGTTTTTCTTTTTTAACTCCTGTTCGTCCGAGATGACCCATGTTCGAACTCATCCGAGCTATCAACAAGACAAGCATCCTGACAAAGTTTGATGATGATCGAGGCAAATATGTGACAGCTAGAGTGTTAACGCACAAATGTGGACGGAGGACAGTCGGCGGACATTCAACGATCCTAAAAGCTCACCCTGAGCAAGCTCAGGTGAGCTAAAATGTGACCACTAGAGTATTAACAAGATTTTTCTATTTTTAGCTCCTCTGACCTAGTTTTTCATTCAAGATGACCCATGTTCGATCTCTTCCGTGCAATAAGCTAGACAAGTATCCTGACAAAGTTTGATGACGCTTGAGTAACAAATGTGATCGCTAGAGTGTTAACAAGGTTTTTTCTATTTTTAGCTCCTGTGATCTAGTTTTTCATTCGAGATGACCCATGTTCAAACTCATCCGAGCTATTACCTAGACAAGAATCCTGACCAAGTTTAATGATGATTGAGTAAAAAATGTGACCGCTAGAGTGTTAACAAGGTTTTTCTTTTTTTAGTTCCGGTGACCTAGTTTTTCATCCGGGATGACCCATGTTCGAACCCATCTGAGCTATTACCTCGACAAGCATCCTGACCAAGTTTGATGATGGAGGCAAAAATGTTACCACTAGAGTGTTAACAAAGTTTTTTTTTAGCTCCAGTGACCTAGTTTTTCATCCGAGATGACCCATGTTCGAACTTATCGGGGCTCTCATCTAGACAAGTATCATGAGCAAGTGTGATAATGATTCAGGCAAAAATGTGACCGCTAAAGTGGTAACAAGGTTTTTCTTTCTATTTTAACTCCTGTGACCTAGTTTTTCATCGGAGGTCACCCATGATCGAGTTCATCCGAGATATCAATCAGACAGATATTCTGACAAAATTTCGTGATGATTGAGGAATAAATGCGACTGCTAGAGAGTTAACGAACTAAATGTGGACGGACGACGGACGACGAACAATCATCGATCCTAAAAGCTCACCCTGAGCATACTCACGTGAGCTAAAAAATCTAATTCGGCCTTCACAGGTCAATCTTCAAGTGGAATTTTAACCAAATTTTACAGGAGTGATCAGAACCATCCTAATATTGTTGTACATATCGCCAGCATGTTCCCCTTCGCTGCACAAAATGGCCATCAGAGCTAATAATAGAAAAAATTTGTCCGACATTCGCAGGTCTCACTACTGGTGGGATTTCAACCAAACTTCACAGGAGAGATCAGTACTATCCATAGCTGTGCACATCGCCGGCATGTTTCGCTTCTCTGCACACAATGGCCGCCAAAGTTATAATAGAAAAATCTTGTACGACCTTCAAACTACTGGTGGCATTTCAACCAATCTTTACAGGAGTGATCAGTACCATCCTAAGCTGTGCACCTCTCCGGCACGTTTTGCCCCCTGATGCACAAAATGGCTGCCAGAGCTAAAAAAAAAAAAAAAAAATGTTCAGCCTTCATAGGTCAAACTACTGGTGCAATTTCAATCAAACTTTATAGGACTGATCAGTACCATCCCTAGTTGTGCACATCACCAGCATGTTCCGCTTCACTGCACAAAATGGCCGCCAGAGCTATTAATAGAATAATATTGTCCGTCTTTCACAGATCAAGCTACTTTTTCAATTAAACTTGACATAAGTGACCATAATCTGACATAGTTTAGGGAGAAATATGTTTTTGTGACAAGACCCCTAATAGTTTTCATTATTTTCAAATAAATGAGATACAATTAATCATATCTGCTATATTTACTACCTGTGAAAAAGAGTTAACTAAAATAATTAAATTAATAAAAAAATCATACTTTGATACATATTTGTTATATTTTATGTGAACAAGAATGTCATTTTTAAATAAAACTTCCTAATTATGAATAATGAATTTCAAAAATATGCTTTCAAGAAGTATTCTCTCAATGTCTATTATGCAAATATTAATATGATATTGAGTTATCTCAATTATCACTCAATATAATCCAATCCAAGTGTAACAACCAATGTATGTCAAAAATGTATGCTGATTAATCCCGACAGTATACAATACTATATAAAAAGTAGCCGAAACATTTGAACTATTGAAAATAATTCTTAAAACACTTTGAAATAATGTTTTATAAACAATAAGACAATCCACTCCTATACATGTAAATGAATTGTTAACGTTTTGAAAACAAAAAACAACCATCCATCTCCCCCACAAATGTGGTCATTTATTTATGTGCAAAATGCTTGCAGTAAGAAGTGAAATGCCACTTGTGGTTAAACTGGATTATAATTACCGGCCACATCCAGTATGGTAGCATTAACATTAAGGGTGTTAATGTATATGCCGCAAGACAGTAGGTCATAACTGTTTCAACACTGTATGGTTCACTGTAAAATAAAAAACGCCCTTACGCTAAGACACGATACAGCGTTTTAAACTATTTTCAAGAAAATAATTATTTTAGTAAAAACTGCAGACAATGAATATACGAGTGTAACAACTAATGTATTTCAATATAAAATATGTTTCATTAAGTTTTAAGTCTGAAATATGGAGGCCAAGCAGGCCTTGACAAATCCACTCGCTCGTTCGCATGTTAGGAGTAGAAGTTCGGGTCGGCAAGAAAAAAATCAAAGTATTCCGACAGGGCGTGAAAGATTCTTCCGATCCAACTGATGTTTCTATCAATAATTGATATAAATGAAGTAACTTGGTAAAAAAATCAAATTGCAGACGCCATTTATATCGTAATACCGTCAAACGAAAAACAGAAGAAAAAAAATTCATGCAATTTAACTAATTACTTCATGAGCATGTTACAGTTTAAAATTAAACTACTTTTTTGGGGAGATAATGTGTAAGCAGCCAAATAGCTTAGTTGGTAAAGCCGCGATACAGTATTTCAAGGGTCCTGTGTTCAAGTCTCGGTCAAGCTGCACATTCTTCTCACCCTGTAACATTTGGTCATTCAGATTGTTACAAATGTCTTGACCAGCAATTTACAGAAATTTACTACCTTTCCCGAAACACAAAATGTAGTTTGTTGTCCTTGTAATTGATTTTGTTTAGGAATTCATATCATATTAGTACATGTACCCGGCATTTTGGACTTTGAATTGCAATTCAAGACCATATTTACTTATTTTCTTTATATCTTTATAAAATTTTAACATAATCTTCTGTTTGTTTGTTTAGATATCGGTAGTTTATCAGGATGGCACATCAACTTCAGTTAGAGAAGGAAAACTACAGACAGTGGGTAAAGGCTGGTTTAGGACTAGGATATTTAAAAGAGGGACTCGTACCATTCTGTAATGACATAGCTGACCAACAACATAAGGATATCTTACAGAACATAAGGTCTACAAAAGCATTACCATCAACTGTGACGTGTGGCAGCTGTCAAGTTGATACTCTCAAGCCAGACCATAAGCCAGTAGGTAATGCTGGATTCAAAGTTTGTCCTCTTGGGCAAGTAAGATGCAGCTGCTGCTTTACTAAGGGCAAAATTGCTTGTCCGAACAACATATGTGGCGCCATCTATGACTATATTGTGCAACATCATGCATCTTCACCACCTGCTCCTCACTGGAAAAACAGCGATGCTCAACAATGGTCGGTAGACCCTTGGAGCATTTGTCAGTGTTTTATAAATGCTCCAGGGTACGAGCAGAAGCAATCTGCTAGTGAAACTGATTGTACTGGGTTATTACACCTATTGATAAATAACCAGTATTTTCATAGCCACATTGCATGCGATGTCACAGAAACAAACAACCTGTTTTCAAAGGTAAACCATTAATAAAAATCTTTAATCTATATTTTATCAGCCTCTATTGTAGTGTTAATGATGTATATTCAGCATAAAAGTAAAAGGGAAAATGAAATTTTAACTATGAAAGTTATAAAGTAATTCACCACTTTAATGATACACTACAAATGTAAAAAAATTTCACCAATACTTTTTGGTGCAAAATTTGATGTAACAATTCACAAGGCTTGTGGTTCATATTTACTGTAAACATGTACAAGTGTAGATTTGAATTTAGAACTTTTTGTATACAGGCTATTTCCCCCCTATCAAATTGGTCCATATATAGGCCCCATTCCCAATCAAAATTTTTTCCAATCCCAGAAAAAAAAAAAATTCCCAATCCGAGGTCGGTGATATGAAAAAATGTACCTCATTTTTATGCCCCGAAGGGTGGCATAAAATAATTGCACCCTCTGTCCGTCCGTCCGTCCGTCCTACTTCATTCGTGTCCGAACTGTATTTTTGTGATACATTGGGGGATTTTGAAATAACTTGTCTCAAATGTCTACCACATCAAGACGATGTGTCGTGTCGAAGATCCACGTCCCTACCTCAAAGGTCAAGGTCACACTATCATTTTGAAGTGTCACATTGTAGCAATTAGAGTAAATAGGTACACACATTTGTGTCCGGACGTAACCTCAGATCCCCTTTCAAAATTCCATTTTATTCAGCTCCGCCCATTGTTTTCTCGTTTAGGGCCAACGCATTCTTTTATTTGGGGATCATACGCCGCTTTTCATGGAATAACACCACTGTGTCACATTGATAACCGCCGTATGAACACATCTGCGGATGTTTCTAAATTCAAAATTCACCATTTTTGTGTTTAAGTGGTGAAATCTGCTTAAGCCGGTGCTAGGGGGCGTGAACGGTAACATGCACTTTCCAGTACCGTCCATTAACAGACTCAATTAAACCGAGCCTGCAACTTTTTTACAATTTTGCCTTGTTAGTTTTCTTTAGAGATTCTGTTTTCCACTTTTCTATGTCATGCATCGAATGATTTTAAAATAACTAGGCATAAATGTCTACCGCATTTTTAAAGTTAAAAATAAATATTATTGAAACTGATCAGAAATTAACAGATTTCCGAAACGTCCAGGACCTCTACACCTATACAACAAGAGATGTCACCCATTCAATCAGATTTATTTAGGTTTTGTAAATAATATTAACATCTTGAATGCTAACATATTTTTCCCAAATAATAAATTTCACAATTTTTTTTTTTTTCAAATTGAAAATTGACACAATACCCCTACTTTGCCATATGGTATTTTCCCATAATACAGGAAAAAGACCTGGTACAATGCATGATTGCATCTTATAGGTAAGTACAATAACAATTTTTTTAACAAAACAATTTGTATTGCTTAACAATGTATATTTTTGGATAGAATACTAATGAACTTGTGTTTTCTATTTGATAGGTTCGTCAGTACAGGAATGATATTTTTCACTCAAGCAGCTTGGAATTAGAAGAAAGTGAGGCAAATTCTTATATTGACGATATGATAGGAGTTCTACAAGATGGTAAGGAGCTATTACAACGATCAGATGCACAGATAGCAGTGAAGAAACTTCAAGATGTAAGTTAAATAATGAATTATGTCAGTTTGAAATCTTTATTGAGTAACTTATAATGATTTAAGATAACAAGCCTCTTAATTTAGTACAAAGTTTAGGTGACAAAGTTTGAAGTGGTAAATTATAGTAAAATTCAAAAGATAATTTCCTTAAGTTAATTGATAAAGTCACATAAAATACAGATGTACCTTTAAACTGTTAAAATATAAGGAAAAGAGATCTAATTGTTTAGTACACTTTAACTTACGAAATCCGGAAATTCTTAAATCAGACAAACTTCTAAAATTGGAACAATTTTCAGGGTCCCGAAATTCTATATAATTCTTACCTTTTCAGGACTTCTAAATTCTGAATTCCTAAAGTTTTTGTGTTAAAGTTTGGATAATATCAATTAAATATTTACTTCCAATATCTGGAATTTGAAAACAACTGTGAAGGTTTATTATACTTGAGATAATAAAACCTCCAAAAAATTTATATCTTCCAATTAGCTATGATTTATATCTCTGAATTTTGGTACTTGTAAATTGTGAACTCTAAACGATTTTGCAAAATGTAATTATTTTCAAATTAGCTTTGGCAACCATATATATTGACCCCTATTAGAACCTCAACCAGTCAAGCATATCAAACCCTTGATTTAAGTGTGACAGTAAGATACTGAGAAGTATTATAAAAATCCCGGAACCTTCTAAAAAATCGGACTTTTCGGCTAGTCCCAGGTAACACTGAAATATATGTTGAAATGAACAAAAGTAAGAAAAAAAGAAGTAGATAGCTAGATACCTATACCAAACACCCTAATATAAAAGTAAAATTAAGAAGTCCACTGAAAAATAGTGAAAGTAAAAAAAAATAAACGAGCAATTCAGATGATTTTGAAATAAAGTTTGACCTTATGTATAATTTGTTGTATAGAAGAGTACATATTATAAATCCCTTAGCTATATTTTTTTCTCTGAAAGAAAGTATAACAAAAATATTTTTCATCAGCTCAAGAAGAAAGACTTCATTATAACTACTGAAGGGTTTGAAGAAATTCTGAGACAAATCAAGGAAGAAATGGAAAATGCTCCAACTAAAGAGGAATATGAAGAGCTCAAAGCACAGATGTCCAAACTTAAAGAGGTAAAACTTCAATTGTTTGTTTCCAGTTAATAAACTGGTGCATGTATTTCTTACATCAATGGTTTCAGGAAGGTTGTGAATTCAGTTGTCCGTTGTTACAAGGGCTGATAAAAAAATTAACGAGACTTAATAGAAAATTAATTACTTATTGAATGCATTTGCATAAAAACACAGAATATAAATTGGAATACATGTATATCCCCTACATGATAGAAAAAAATCAACAGTAGTATAGGGGTCTGCTGTGCGTCCTAACTGCGCATGCGCGACGCAATATTGGATTCTATTTTTAGAATGACATTGTTCTATTTTTAGAATGTGATCATCCGTCTGTTTTAAAAAAAATATTTTTAATCTCCCGGAAGTATACGGAGCTGACTCGTATGCCCGAACTAGGGCTTCAAACGCGGATATTGTAGGTCAGGTCCTTGGCCCTAGACGGAGAGATAAATATTATCATTTATAAATGAAATGTCTGTAAATAAATACCTGCTAAACATTTTAATTAATAAGAGCAAATAAACTAGAATTAAAAAAAAATACAAACAGCTTATGTTTTTTTTAATATGGTCAAAATAGACAATATACATTGAATAAAATAGTACTTGTTTACTTCTAGGCGGTCCGAAACCAAATGACACAAATCATTAGTGTATTTCTAAATGCTCTGATCGCTAGTGTATCAAACGTGATCGTAGTCACAGTGTCTGGCGTACGTTTATTTCGGGACGGATGTGCGGAAAATGGTCTATTTAACTGTCAAAATTAATCTCTTTAAAGTTTCCACTTGGTCTGGCGTATGTTCATTTAGGGACGGATATGCGGACAATGATCCATTCAACTGTCAAAGTTAATCTCTTTAAAGTCGCCACTATGATATACATTTTGGTTCTCGATTCGATTTTTAGCCGTTCTCGAGTAATGGCCCTTTAACGATTTTTAAACCATTTTTTTTTAAATGTCCATAAAGCCCTTAGATATGCTGTTTGAAAGATCTCTGCGAGTAGATACAGAAATGTATTATTATATGGATCTATCTCTTACTGTTTCTGAGATAGAAGAGTTTGAATATGGCAGACAAAATCACTCATGCGGAAAAACGCGCATAACCTTTTCGTTTATGAACGAAAAATAGTCGTGTTTGGTATCAAATTGAAGATCTTGACGAGTACATTTTAGTCACGCGATCAAACCGGGTGTCAATTTACTCGTGCGTGAAATCCATTTTTTCTCCACAACCAACGGACTGATTTTATCAATACCTGTATCGAACGAAAGTTTCGTATTACTCACTAGATTCTAAAAATGTATACTTTTGTATCGCTGACTCGGATAGGGCCAGAGAAATGAAGTAAAATCACTCAAGCGTAAAATGTGTATTTACGCCTTCCTTAGTCAATATAGCCCGGTCATGTTTGGTATCGTACGAAATGTTTTAAGGCGCTCTTCATGAATACAGACTAAAATTGAAATAAAAATCACTAATGCATAAACACTCCATTTCTATTAAACATTTTCCATTGAAAATACTGTACTCGAAATATATAAACTCAACTTACTGCTTAATGATGTTTACTCTATAACGTCAAATCACCAAATGACTGAAGTCACCACTGCAATACATCATACGCATGCGCTGATCTAAATTTAGAAATGACATTGACCAATCTAACAGCAGTTTCTCTATTCTTACGGACTGAATGTAAACAATCAGACAGACGGATTACTTGACCAATGAGAAAGTGTATATTATGAGCAAGTGACCTAGGAGTATCAAGCAGTTTAACCAATCTAAATGGAGAACAATCCTCACTCAGATTATATAAAATAACACGTCGGTTAATGTAAACCTTTCAAAACATCCAATGGAACAAAAACTGGACTTTTCTCAATGAACCAACATACCCTATAGATAAAGCTTGGCAGTGCTTATCAGAACGAGATATGTACATGGACACTACAAAGATAGACATTGAAGGTGGTCAATTACACTGACAATACATCATAAATAACAAGGCAATAGAGGTATTCATATCTTTTATTTGTATTTTCATGCGAAAAATGAAAAAAACAAAACCTGTAAATTTATAGTTTTATTAACATACAACATTCTGATACAGTAATTATGGTGTTAAGAGTAATGATATATTTTGTCTAGTAGCTTTTGTCATTGGTTGTTTCTTCAGTTTCATTATTTTAGACATTCATTCATTCAGCTTCTTCCGTTGTGGATTAAATTCTTTGACAATGTCTCTCATTGATTTTCCTCCATATCGTTTGATGACGTAGTACGCCCATTATACATAAGGTATTTCTTGTTTAGTATCTTCTCAAATCCAACATCATAGCTTTGCGGGCAATTTCCCATCGAGTCGAAAAATTCGTTAGGGCCTTTCGTGGGAAAATAAAAAAAACACCCAATGTTTTCCCGGGATCATTGCTCGTATCGGTTTGTGAAATTACGAATCTTCCTTTTTTGTTTTCGAATTTGATATATTTTCTAACTGATAATTGTTCATTTTAGTAAGTCAAGTGACTCAAGTCATTGTCCGTTTGGCGCTTCTTACGCTCCGGTATACTGGAATCTCTGTTCTGTTTAACTTCCAATTTTGCAATTACAATCGCTTGGGCCACGTGGCTTACCAAATTAACTAAGGAACGCTGTACATTTTTTAGCTCCTCTTCCGCTAATTTTAGCTTTTCCTCAGTGGCTTTGAGTTTCGCTTCTTGTGTTTTGACTCTTCTACGCGAATGGCCGCTACCTACAATGTAACGGCCTTTATGATCGGCTTTAACGTACTCGTCCCTCAGGTCCATTGAAATGTTGATACCATTTCTCTGAATCATCTTTATAAGGGACTCATTTCTGCTGTTTATGATCGTAAACTTCTATGGAGCCCATTGTAACGTTGTAAACTTAAGACTGGCGATTTTTCTTACGCATTTTCTTCCTCATCGTTTTTATCGTTCTCATCATTAGAAATGTTGATGTCATGACTGGGCCATAGAACCTCAAACAGATCTGTTCTTATTTTAATGGCTTGTCGAATAGATTCCTTAAAACTCATATCGTGTTGATGTCTAAGTATCCTCTCGGACTGGAAAATTTGCTGTTGAGTAGGGTCCTTTTGCAATACGTAAAAATCAATGAGAAATTGTGCATAATTTTGTCTCAAAATTTTCCTCAAATGCGGCAACACATCATTTGCAGCGCGAGAAAGAGCATTATCAAAAGAGTACTCTTGATATATGTAATTGCTTAGTCGTTCCTTTAATTGTTCCGAATTAGCCTGTCTGAGGGGAGTCTGAAATCTTTGATCCCATATGTCATGAATTGCACGTTCTTCTTCTTGTTCCTCTTTTATGCGCCCACCAGGAGGTCCCGTAAAAAAAGACTTTCTTTTCAATCCAATTTTTTCGTCTTCTGACTAATCTTTCTCCTCCTCCTCATAATCATCATCAACATCATTTAAAGTATTGTCAGGAAAGTTTTCTTCTCCGATTAACTCATTTCCGGAATCATCCGCTGGCTGTCGTATCCTAGCTTGACTTTCAAAAATGTTTTCGCGCAAACGGTCATGTTCTGGAGTAGAGGATTTCAAGTCTACCACTAAATAACCGTGTGGTCTTGATGTCGCTTGTTCGAAGCGTTTCATAAAGATGTTATAGGAGGAAGGATATATTCTTCTCGCTAACGTAGGCACCTGCTGTCTGTCAATAGGGTTATTAAACAATACTAGGTACTACGTATTCAACGCGATATCTCTGCAGGCTTTTCCTTGAGAAAATATATTTTTAGTCAGATACACGATAGATATGTTCCTGTGGTGACCGCCGGTGATTATCTGGTCGCATTTGGCCTCTGTCATCAAATCGTCAAAAACGATCAAGTTCCTTTTACGCGCGTCGATATACATTGGACTATTCAAGTGGTCAAGAATGCCATGTACAAATTCTATCCCGGGTATTCTACGCTGAAGTTCGTCGTACAGAATCTGCCATTGCCCGTAACACCAAATGATGCGCTCCAGTGCCGGACTTACTAGATCGGATAAAAGCAATGTTTTAGTCCATTCAGTTTTTCCGCTACCGCTAGGCCCGGAGACAACCATGGAAAACGGATGCTGAAACGTTATCTTTTCTGACCCAGGGGTTATTTGTGTTGATTGATGTTTACCTCTTACAATTTCGTCAGTCTCGTGCAGGTTACGATGATGTCTCAACATGGCGTCGCGTCTTGAGAAAAGTTGTTGACAAATTGGACATTAATTAATTATTAAAGAAAGACACAGAAGTACACTGAAGTATTCGTTCTTATGCTGGTTAGTCACCGTTCTTACGTTGGAATGAAGGGTTGTTGCTGTTGTTGTTGGTGGGTGGTGGTGGAGATGGTGGTGGTGGGTGGTGAAGGTGGCAGTGGTGGTGATGGTAGTGATGGTGGGCGATGGTGGTGGTGGTGGTGGTGGCGTTGGAGGTGATGCTGGTGGTGATGGCGTTGAAGGTGGTGGTGGTGGTGGTTGAGGTGGTGGTGGTGGTGAAGGATGTGGTGGTGGAGGTGGTAGTTGCGGTAGCTGTGGTGGTAGTGGTTGTGGTGGAGTTGGAGGTGGTGACCGGTGGTGGTGGCGGTTGTGGTGGTTGTAGAGGTGGTGGTGCCGTTGGAGGTGGTGGTGGAGGTGATTGTGGTGGTGGCGTGTGAGGTGGTGGTAGTTGTGGTGGTGGTAAAGGTGGTTGAGGCGGTGGTGGTGGTGGCTGTGGTTGTGGTGGAGGTGGTGGCGGTGGATGAGCAGGAGATAAATAGAAGACAAATCCTGTTTCCAGTCATACATGTTTATTGATAAAATATACGCAGAAAAAAATATTCTTACAAAGAAACACAAAAGATATGTTACAATACAAAAGAATATAACGAAAGTGTCTCGATGTCCCGTAAATGATGTTCTAAAATTTTGAAAAAATGTTCCTTCGCTTTGCGATATTCGCGTCGTGTCGCACTTGGTAGCACCTCGTCACACTTTCTATCAATGTCATGATTTTACAAACGAATGTCAACATTTCTTTCTTTTAATTTGATACAGTAGATGTCGTTGAACTTAAACCACCTAATCCTCCAAAGCCGCAAGGTGTTGACCTAGATGTTGATACAAACGCGCTAAATCCGCCTTTTGGGGTCGGTTTTTGTTGAGGAGCGCCTACTATTTTAATATATTCGCAATTGGGTGACCACTTGTGATATTCTCTCAATGCGCTGTCAGATCTATCCCAGTCGCTTAATTTTACGTGACATCTGAAACACTGACACACGTCCGATTTCCCGCTGTAGTATAATCCCACGCTTGCCAGTTCGTACTAATTCGGGAGTAATTGTTTTGGATAAGTATCGAACGTCTTGAGTCTACTTTCATAATATTCCATGTTTTGGTTAAAGGATGTACAGTCAGTGGCGTTCGTCTTGCTTATGCCAAAACGCTGATAAGTATTCATTTATATACATACGTATTACAATCTGATTGGCTGCTATTTTTGGCATGTCGTTATTCATCTATTTATGTTATTAATAGTCATGTGACCAAAATCATTGGTCAAGTAATCCTTCTGTCTGATTGGTTACATTCAGTCCGTAAGAAAAGAGAAACTGCTGTTAGATTGGACAATGTCATTTCTAAATTTAAATCAGCGCATTCGAGTACAGTATTTTCAATGAAGAATGTTTAATAGAAATGGAGCATTTATGCACAAGTGATTTTTATTTCGATTTTAGTCCGTATTCATAAAGAGCGCCTTAAAACATTTCGTACGATACCAAACATGACCGGGTTATATTGACTAAGGAAGGCGTCAATCCACATTTTACGCTTGAGTGATTTTACTTCATTTCTCTGGCCCTATCCGCGTCAGCGATACAAAAGCATCCATTTTCTGAATATAGTGAGTAATACCTTTCGTTTGATACAGGTATTGATAAAATCGGTCCGTTGGTTGGGGAGAAAAAAATGAATTTCACTTGACTTGACTTGACATCCGGTTCGATCGCGTGACTAAAATGTACTCGTCAAGACCTTCAATTTGATACCAAACACGACTATGTTTCGTTCGAAAAAGTTATGCGCGTTTTTCCGCATGAGTAATTTTGTCTGCCATATTCAAACTCTCCTATCTCAGAAACAGTAAGAGATAGATCCATATAATAATACATTTTCTGTATCTACTCGCAGAGATCTTTGAAACGACATATAAATCTAAGGGTTTTATGGACTTTTAAAAATGTTTGAAAAATTGCAAAAGGGCCATAACTCGAAAACGGCTAAAAATCGAATCGAGGACCTAGGGTTTATTTCGAAGCATTCTGTCAGGTCTTTCATTTAATGCGAAAAAATCAAAATGTTTATCGTAAAGTGTTGCACAAAAGACGAAAAACGCTTTTTCTGTTGTATTTTTGTTCGGCTTTAGTGACCATTGATAATAGTTTTTTTTTAATTTTGCACATTCGTGATGAATAGTTTTAAAACCTTGTTGGCATTTCTTTTCAAAAATTGGTTTAAAATTATGCCCAGTGGTAAACTGACACTTCAATAGCTTATTGCTAACCCCCTTTTACTTTAGACGGATAAACTTTGACATTTAAATGGACCATTGTCCGCATATCCGTTCCTAAATAAACATACGTCAGACCAAGTGGCGACTTTAAAATGATTAACTTTGACAGTTGAATGGACCATTGTCCGCATATCCGTCCCTAAATAAACATACGCAAGACAAATTGGCAACTTTAAAGATATTAATTTTGACAGTT
Source organism: Ruditapes philippinarum (assembly GCF_026571515.1). Classification (NCBI taxonomy): domain Eukaryota; kingdom Metazoa; phylum Mollusca; class Bivalvia; order Venerida; family Veneridae; genus Ruditapes; species Ruditapes philippinarum. The sequence continues at coordinate 16,815 of NW_026857251.1, forward strand.
GAATGGATCATTGTCTGCACATCCGTCCCTAAAAAAACATACGCCAGAATCTGTGACTACGATCACGTTTGATACACTCGTGATCAGAGCATATGGAAATAATACACTAATGATTTGTGTCATTTGGTTTCGGGACGCCTAGAAGTAAACAAGTACTATTTTTATTCAATGTATATTATTTATTTTGACCATATTAAAAAACATAAGCTATTTGTATTTTTTTTAATTCTAGTTTATTTGCTTTTATTAATTAAAATGTTAAGCAGGTATTTATTTACAGACATTTCTTTTATAAATGATAATATTTATCTCTACGTCCTGACCTACAATGTCCGCGATTCAAGCCCTAGTTCGAGTATACGAGTCAGCTCCGTATACTTCCGGGATATTAAAAAATATTTCTAAAAATAGACTGATGATCACATTCTAAAAATAGAACGATGATGTCATTCTAAAAATAGAATCCAATATTGCGTCGCGCATGCGCAGTCGTGACGCCAAACCGACCCCTATTCTACTATCAACAAAAAATCATTATTAGATATAAAAGTTATGCTGTAGTGTTAAAAGCATGTTGAGCAAACCGATGGATTGTATCAGTTATAACCTTACAATTTGACGTTTAACGATGTCACAAGGGTAGTGTATTGACCAATTTTCTCATTCACGAAGTAGGCCCATGCATGTTCCTTAGATCTTTGATGCAAGCAAAACCTCTGCGTATATATCCTAAAAATTTGAACCATCTGATATTCTGTTTGATTTTAAGATAGGCTTTTATTCAAATAAATTTTGACTTTCAGAAAATGATGGTTTATATTTGAGACAGACTGATTTTCGAGACAGCTTATTATCAGATTTTTAGGGTATATCTCTGTAAAAGTCATTATTATACTATTTTGTAATAGTCTAGATGGGGATACAGTCTGTCACTTACTGTAATAGTGGAAAATTCGGTCCTCTCAACTGTGTTGAAAAGTCGCACCTGTAATGAATTATAATATGTCTTAGAATATAATTTTGCTGAATGATAATGTATCATACATACGAGAAAATAATAAGATAATGCAACTCGGAACAGAATTTTCGTTGTATGAAAATAAATATACCACATATCCCATTTTGAATGCTCTCATTAAATTGTTGGCAAAAAATTAAACACAAGGACATTAATCATTTTGTTAAAGGCTCTCCTCTCCAGATTGTAAAATGAAAAAAATTGAAAAACAATTTCAAGTAAACAGTTAATACTGGTCTAGGTTTAATGAATTATTAATGGAAATGCCCTAATATTTCAAGCTAAAGTTTAAATCTATATACTGCCATCATATGTATGATATAATTTATCAATTATTATTTTAGGACAACAAATAAATACAAATATCAATGCCAATCACTTTATTAGTTTCCCTCTTTGTTTGATACAAACTTGGATTCCATGCTCAAAGGTTGTTATATTGTCCTGTGTTATATTGTCCTGTACTATCACATGGTAATAATTGGCAGGTTAAAACAAATCTAAAAGATCTATAAAATTATGATACAAGTATATCAATCAATAAACTTGTTATCTGAACTTCATAAACCAGTAGGTGCTTCAGCCTCTTCATCATAGAGATATACTGCCTCTGAAGCCTTGTTGTTAGTCACCTACATTTTTAACCGGTGGGAACTTTAAGGTTTTACCCTTCATATGTCCATCCACAAAACTGGATCCCATGATAACCCAAAAAGTACTGAAAATATTTTTATGCCACCGCAGCACCGCATGTGTGTGTGTGTGTTTGTATGTATGTTTGTGTGTTCTATAGGTTATAATGCAGGGATCAGGTGATCTAATTATTCACCTGCTTACTTTATTCTTTAATAGAGTATTTTTATGCGCAAACTCCGTATTACTTAATGATTTTAAAAGTGGGTGGGGTTTTTGATTACATTATTTTTTGTGTCATTCGACAAAGATATGTTGATAATATATTTACTGTAACTGAGCTGACAATGGCTATGACTGACAAAAACTGAAACCATTTTGTCATAAGTAATTGTGTTAATTGCATATTTTTTTGTTTTCTGTCTTGTGCATTCACTGACCTGACATTAGATGTATTATTAGTCTTAGTGATGTTTTGTTTGTATTTCTGATATAACAAACTTGATTCCATCTGTTCTGCTCGTTTAATGCATTTATGGCATGGTCCACATTTAAGTTGTATTTCTGTGTCTATATCGTCACATTTGCAATCAGTGTTGTTTGGACAACGTGACATGCCATCACCATTCCCATGTTTTATACCTTTACGGTGTTCTATTGTAAAGTCATACTCGGACAGTACCTCTAACCAGCGAGCAATTCTACCTTTTGGTAATTTGAAACTAAACATGTACTTCAAAGCTAAATGGTCAGATCGTATACAAAATTGTCTCCCTAATAAATAGTGTCTAAAATATTCAATGAAATATCGAATTGCTAGTAATTCTCTTTCAGTAACACAGTAATTTCTTTCTGCTTTGTTTAAAGACCTACTGGCATATGCAATCACCTTTTCTTTGCCGTCTTGTATTTGACTTAAAACTGAACCAATTCCAAAATCACAAGCATCTACATCTAAAATAAATGTATCTGAACTATTGGGAAGTGCCATTACATCTGGACTTGTTAGTGCGCCTTTTAATGTGTTAAAAGCTATTTGGCAATCATTATTCCATATTAAATTACTATCATTTTTCGTTAAGTCATTTAGAGGTTTTGCAATTGAACTAAAATTCCTAACATATTTCCTATAATAGGAACATAGGCCAAGAAATTGTCTTATTTCTGTTGCATTTTGAGGTGTCTGCCATTCAATGATTTTTGCAATATTATTTGGATCAGGTCTAACACCTTTAGCACTTACTCTATGTCCTAGAAATGTAACTTCTGATTTTAAAAGATCACATTTCTTTGCTTTGAGTTTGAGGTTTGCTTGTTTTAAGCAAGTAAATACAGTTCTAAGGCGTTCAATATGTTCACTGAAAGTCTTTGCCAAAACAATTATATCATCAATGTATATAATGCATATATACAACTGTAGACCTGGTAATGCTAATTCCATAGGTCTTTGAAAGGTTGCTCGACTGTTTATCATGCCAAAAGTAGTAACTAAAAATTCAAATAAACCATACTTGGTGCAAAATGCAGTTTTTGGAATATCTTTCTCATGCACTGGTACTTGATGATAACCAGATAAAAGGTAAGAAGTACTAAATAAAGTTTCCCCTTCAACTGCGTCAATACATTCGTCAACTTTTGGAATAGGGAATGCATCACTTTTAATAATTTTATTAACACGTATGTAGTCAATACATGGTCTAAAACTACCATCCTTTTTCTTGGTCAATAACAAAGGACTTGCCCGTGGACTATTTGATGCCCTGATAATGCCCTGTTTTAACATTTTGTCAATAGATTTCTTTTCCTCATCAGCATATGCTAATGGGACCCTGCGAAATGGCTGTTTGACTGGTTTTGCATCACCAGTATCTATTTTGTGTTCTGCTAAATGTGTTTTCCCTAGATCAGTGTCATCTTTAGAGAATACATCTTCAAATTCTATTAATAGTTTTGCAAACTGTTCTTTTTCATTATGACTTTTATCTTTACTTGATTGGGTGTAAAGTGATTGTAAGTGTTCTGGAATGTTTTTGCACAAGTTTGTGTTACTGTTTATGTGTGAAGTATTTGGCATGCTCATTTTTTCATTATTGAATGTTTGTCTTGTCACTGTGTTATTTGTTTTATGCCCAATTTGCAAACGTCTTACTGCACTGTAATTGTTTGATTCATCTAAGTTTTCACTTTCTAATATTATGATGGGTTGTTCATTAATGAAATCGGCTTTACCAATTACTGTGTCTTGATTTATTGACACTGGTGTGTTAAATGGGTTTAACACTCTTACTTTTGCAGTAGGGCTTTCATTTATGTCTGCAATACTTGCAGCCATTATCAAAGGGAAATTTTGTTTGAAATTATCAGATGGCTCTATAATAACTGTGCCTGGACTCAAGTTGTCATCTGATTCTTTCCTATCTATAAACACATCAATAATATGTTCTGTTAGACCTTGTATTACATAATGATCAGCTGATCGAACATGTCTGACATTTGTTTTGCATTGATAGTCACATAAAATATCCTGTCCATTCAGTACTATCTTGTTTCCAGAATTTTGACTAAGTATTATATCAGCTGGTGAGCCATTATTATTCAGTATGTCCATTCCAAGAAAAGCATCATCTTTAATTTTTGCAATAATCACCTCTGACTTAAACTCTAATGGACCAAGCATAAGATCTAGGGAACATTTCCCAGTATCATCTATTGGTTCACCACCTGCATGTAACAGTTAACCCTTTTTGTACAATTTTGGTCTTTCTTTTTCAGCTATTTCATTAAATATATTTTCTGATATTATTGTTTTCTCTACCCCATTGTCTAAAATTAATTGTGTTTTAATTCCTTTAACAGAACCATGTATATATACTGTATCTGTATTTGGAAGACCCCTGCGAATTGGCAATTTGATTGATTTATTTGTTTGATTTTCTACATTAATGAGATCATTATTATTTTGGACACTCCCCCGATCTCTAAAGTATGCCCTTTCTAGTTTAAATCTTGTGAATAAGTAATTTGATGCTTTTCTGCAACTGAAACTTGTAGTTTTGGACAGCTTCTTTTAAAGTGACCTATTTCCCCACAATTGAAACAGCTTTTATTGTCGCTTTAAAATCTATTATTCCTATACTGATTGTATTTATTGTATGAACTGTAATACTGTCTGTTGTTATCAAATTGTCTGTTTTGCTTTAAATGTGCATCATGTGTTCTCGTATCTAACTCAGACCGTACTATTTCTAATATCATTTCAGTGTCAAACATACCTGTGTTTTGTCTTGTGTTAGTGCTAGTGTCTTGTTTAAATGTCTAATGTTTATTTTTACCAGGTACTGCTCTAGCATTTATTGTGTCATCCTCAGAGTCACTGATAGAATGCATGTTATTTATTGTGTTTGTATATCTGATGTCATTATCATATGTTGAATACTTGTGCTTCCTTTGTTTTGTTTCTTGGAAACATACAGCTGCATAAACAGCTTCATCAAAATTTTTGGGGTCTTTTACAAATTCTACATGAAATCTAGCCTTTTCATTATTCAAACCATCTAAGAATCTTCTTAAAAGATCTTTGTGTCTAGTTTTGCTATCTCTATTTGAATGTGCTTTATCATAAAGTCTTTTCAGTTCAGCAGCATAGTCTTCAACAGACTCACCCTCCCATTTGATTTCTATTAGTAAATTTCATCCAGAAAGTTTCAACAATTCTAAATCTGCTATATGACTCTTTGCATAATAACCTATAATTTGATCTAACACCCTGTGACAATTGACCATATACAAAATCCCCTGCTATGCCATGTAATCTAGGTAAAAAGCTCATTAAGCTTTTCATCATCAGACCATTTTTGTCTGTTTCCAACATCTTCAAATCGATTAAACCAAACTGCCCATGTGTCTTTGCCAGTAAATGGGGGTAACTTGGGATTCGTTTTTGTTCTACAACTCTGTACTGAATTTGTTATAGAATGAGACTGATTTTCACCATTGTCACAATCACTGCTATTAAAGCTTATATCAGTATTATGGTGTGTATATCTGTAATTTCTACAAAAAGCTTGAGATGTTCTGTTTATATTATTTCTGTTTTGATTCTGTCTTTGAGTATTTTGCAGTGCTTGTTTTAGCTCCTGTGTAACGGTATTTAAGGAACATTCTAGATGTGAAACTTTATTCTGGTATGAAGTTGCTATATTTGTCATTTGAGCTTGAATCATATTCATAGCTGTAGAAATATCATGTTGAGTGTTATTTTGTGTATCTGAATTCTTACTATCTGTGTTAGTTCTCAATGTTGTATTTTGCAAGCCATTTGAATCATATACTATATTAGACATGTCGCTTGATGTGAATGCAACATAATCATATACAGGCCTGTTCAGTGTACCACCACCACTATACCTGTGACCATCATTAAAGTTAAACATACTACTGTTTTGGATATCATGTATATCCCTTTGTGAGTTATTGTGAGTTACTGTCTGTCTGAGACTCATTATAATCATTGCTTTGTGTGCCTTGCACACCCTTACTATAACCCTGTGTACCTTGTACACTAATATCATGTCCACCCCTACATGCATATGTATTTGTTCTCAAATATTCATCATTATTATGATAATTGATTGAGTTATCGCTCATGTCTAGCATATTTGCATGACTATCACTTTTATCTATATTATTTTCATTGTCAGAATGCATCAACAACTGTGCATTTTCTCTCTCAATTTCAATAATACTATTTTCTTTTCTAGCCTTCAGCCTTGTTCTCATACCTTCTCTCTCCTTAATTTTTAAATATTTAAATATTTTTTTCTCTTCACAATATTATCAACTATATATTTTTTTAAATCTAGATCCTCTACAATGTATTTAGACTATTATTCTATTAAATTTATATAACGGTATTCACAATTTTAATTCTATTTAAATTTAAACCTTGACCTCTGCCACCAAAAACAATGTGGCGACTTTCATATGATAAACTTTTACTTTGGTAGCGCATTAGTCGCAACACTGTTTGGGGTTTAAACAATCTTGAAATAAAGGATACAAATAGGATAAGTCTTTGTTTAAACTTTTAAAATGTAAGAATATTTATTGAACATTAAGAACAAATAAATAAAAATAATTATACCTTTAACATCTATCAATATTCATCTATAAACTATAAATTTACTTTTCACAATTTCTATCATTCTCAATAAATATCTCTGTTAAATGTTCTTTCTATTTTATCCTCTAATATTCATGTATCAATGTTCTATACTTCTATACTATAATATATAGGTCCTCTAACAAAGTTGTTCAAATTATGCCCCTGGTGTCAAAATTGGCAAAGCCCGGAGGCATTGATTATCATTATGTACACATAGTAAAAACAGAAACTCAAACAAATGTTTTCTGAATTGGAGAAAGCTACAGCTAAGATATTCGACATAAAATGTTGTTTGGTGGACCTGTATCAAGATTGTTTGAATTAAACTCTTGGGTCAATATTTTGCCTTGCCCATGGGAACAGTGACCTACTTTTTTGTCCTTTGATGTATAGCCATGAAATTAGGACAATGTGCACAGTTTTAAATGTAAAATTAAACTTTGATATCAAGTGACCTAGATTTTGATGATGTGACATACTTTGATGTGCAGCTAATGCCAGCTATGAAATTTGAACTATTTAATGTAAAGTGAACTTTGATATCAGCTGGCCTAGATGTTAACAAAGTGTCTTACTGTGTTGTGTCATGGAATTAAGGCCATGTGAAATATGACCTTCACCACCAAATTCACTACACTCAACTGCATTGATAGATTCCTACTCTGATCTTTTATTAACCACTAATTAGATAGGTCAGTGATTTATGCATTATGGCAATCTTCAATTGTATAGAAGCAAAAAAATGTGTTCCTAGCGATGGCATAGCATTTTTCACAAATGCAATCTTGTTTTGAAACTTAAGATATGACTAGATGTCAGTCTGGTGATTACCGCATGCACGTTTTTGTTTTTCTATAATGTTGAAAAATTTGGTTGCTATGGCAAAAAAATATGGTAATTATAGTATGAAAATATTTTCATGAAACTTGAAATATGGCATTACAGCCTAAATATTAATCATTGATAATAAAATTATGTTCATGTATGATTGCACCAAAAATGTGAAAATGAAATAGTCTTCATAGAGAAATGGCTCATTGCAATAAAATTGATATTTGATGAAGGAAATTTGATCTGATGTACTTGAGATATATTGGGCCACTGTATGTTGAACAGACTGACTAAAACTACGAATATTACAATATACAATAGGCATGTTTGACAATTACTGAATAAAACACAATTATTTGTATGATAATTTATGTTGTAGGAGATAAAAAGACTCCAAGTAGAAGATTCTCCACAACAAAAGCAGCTAGAATATGAAAAGGCTAAATCAGGTATGTTATAAATATAGAAATAAAAAGTATAAATCAGGTATGTTATATTATATATGAAATTGCTAAACCAAATATGAAATGGCTAAATCAGTTTAGTTTATATTTAGAATATGTAAAGGCTAAATCAGGTATGGTATGTGTAATTTGTAAAGGCTAAATTGTGTATGTTATACAGAATTTGAAAAAGCTAAATCAGGTATGTTTTTGGAATAAGAAAAGGCTTAATCAGGTATGTGATATAGAATATGAAAAGGCTAAATCAGGTATGTTGTATAGAATATAAAAATGTCTTTCTGTTGCCAAGCTTCAGTGTATTAAATGTTTGCTGACTGACTGATTTGCTTTTATAATTCAAGGCCTCAGAGATGTGTTCCTTTTCTTTAATATTTTTTCTGTGATAATTACTCATTGATTTGTTCTTAACAATTTGAATCCATATTATCATATAAATTACAGAATCGCAAAAAAAGCTGATAGAACAGTATCACAAAACCCTGCTGCAGGTCCCTACAATACCTTTACAACCAAAAAGTAAAAAATGTAGCTTTAATGAGATTTATATTAGACCCACAATTATGAGGGAAATAAAAGGAGAAAAGGAAGAGATAAAGGAAGTAAAGGTTAAAACAATGTCTGAAATGTTCACAAAGAATGGATTCCCCCAAAAATCTGTATATGTTCTAGGAGATGCAGGGTCAGGAAAAAACTAGTTTTTGTAAATATCTGGTCAACTGTTGGTGTTTGGCACATTTTGAGCAACATGAAGCTGACAGTGAAAATGAAAGGCATGGGGGCGGAAATGAAAAACATGGAGGTGACAATGAAGAACCTGGAGGTGATAATGAGGAACATGTATGTGATAATGAAGAACATGGAGGTGATAATGAAATTGAAGGTGAGAATGAAAATGAAGGTTACAACAAAAATGATGAGCATGAGGGCAGAAATGAAAAACATGGAAAGGACAGTGAAGAAAATGGAGGTGATAATAAAGAAGATGGAGATGACAATAACAAACATGAAAATGATATAGAAAGTGAAGATAGCAGTGGGAAATATGGAAATGACGATGAAAGTGAAGGTGGCAATTACAAAAATGGAGGTGTTTTATTGAAAACATAAAAAAATGAAGCAATGAAAAAAAGGTTGGGATGGAAAAATAAATCATGGAATACCCTTTTTTAAAATGAAGGGTAAATGAGGAACATGGAGGAGATATTGAAAATGAAAATAGTATGTGTGACATTAAGAAACATGGAAGTGATCATGATGACATTCAGGATGAAACTGGTGACTTAAAAAAATCTAAATTCGACATTGATGACTCTGAATATGACAGCAAAAGTTATGAACTTAAATTCAATGGTGTAAAAGAGATGAAAAAATTTGAATTTTTTATTTTTTATATTCCCTTCTAGACAGTATAAACATTTGCACTATTTGATGATAATGTCTTTCATAACGTTATTAATATGATATAATGTTATAATCACACTTCCTTGAAGAAGTACTCCTCTAGGAGTTATATTTTGCTGGAATTCTTAGAGAAATGGTTCTCGAAAAAATGTTCCTAAACAAGCATTTCTTTAAGGAGTACCTATAGTTACTATCTTTCACGGCCTATTGGGAATATTTTTCATTACCATTAAGTATCAAGTGATTGCAGATTGAACAACGCTGAAACTGAATAGGGTTTGAATTAATAAGTGTGAAAGGAATATTGTTATATTTTAGGGACAGTCTTCACAATTAAATGTTTAGAAGACATGCTAACTTAAGAAGCTAGAACTTTAGGGAAAAGCTCAAAAAAGGGTCTAAAAGTTTAAAACAGGTACCAATTATGCTGCAACAACTGATATGTCTATGGTTTGATGGTAAACTCGATAAAACCTCAAGATGTGCCATCTACACTGGTATGTTAGAATTATTCTTCACCTGGAATGACATGAAAACTACAGGAACAAGTAATCGACTCATGACAGGTACCAAGAAAGTAATCCTCCCTCAATATTTAGCAGATAAAACCAAATTAAGATTAAACAGCAATTTCATTTATGAAGTGTCAAAGTTGGCTTTTGAGACACTATTTAATTGTCCTAAGAATAAGTCCTTGACATTTAACATTTGTATGTTTGATGAACTAGAAATAATCAGGTGAAGTGAGAGAAAATTGCTTGAAACTTGGAATAATTACAGAAGACGAAATGTACCAATTTATCAGTATCAGAACCACCATCATGTTTCTCTTTATTCACAAATCAACAGGAAATGTTATGTTGCAAGTTTATTTGTGAATTTCCTGTTAACAGCCCAGTATTCTGCTATTGGTATCAATTTCAAAGAATACAAAAATTTTGCTTTCATAAAGAGTTTAATAGTACAGGTTTATAAACTGTTATGTTAGGAAAGTTCTATTTTCACAAATGTTTCAGTGATGGACTGATGATATACACCTTTTGTAATTTTCTTTAGGGAACCAGCATCTTGAACAAAACATCTTTCTGTTTTGATTTAATTGTATGAAGCAGCATGATTAAATTTTTCAAAACTTTAGCAACTTTAATTTCCTTCATTTGGAAAAAACTGTTAGAATGATAGATGTTGATGCACAATCCCTTTAAAATATTGATTTTGTAAAATTTAAAAAAAATAATTAAAAAAAATTTATATTATTAAAAAAATCTTACAAATTAAAGAAATAATTTTTGGGTTGAACATTTTAGTAAACCCCAAAATTTATAAAAGAGGTCTAGCAGATATTACCTTTTTACACAATTCCCGAAAATTTTAGTTTTCAGAATTTTAGGTTAACTGACAAAAAACTTTTCCCCTTTGAGATAAGAGTTTTAAGGACTTTTTAAACTTCATAAGAATAAGGTTTGGCAACAGAGAATTTTTTTATATTTCCTGATTCCTCATAGACATTGAGAGTAGGGTTTTTATATAAACAGGAGAGGGGAGAGTTTAAAATGATATCACATTACATCACCCTTAGGGGGGAAGGGGAAAATATGCTAAAAACAGTATGTAAAAATAAAAAATCATTATTTTATGTGGGGGTGATGACGGAACATTTTTTTATTTTTCAAAAAAAAAGTAAAATGTAATTTTAAACATGTTAACCCATGAGATTACTTTGTTTGTTTTTCAACAAAAAAGGAAAAAAATTAAATTAGTTAACTTAGTGTAAACTAAATTAGTCCATGTTAAAAGTGATGAAAATGTTTGGGTTTTAAATTTTTTAACAGTATATAGATACTGCATTTAACAAAATTTTTAAAACTAAAATTTTTTTTATGTTAAAAGGACATATGATTTTGTTTTTTATTTTCATTAAAAAAATATACTTATATTGTTAATTTTTCTATTTTTGTAAATTTAAAAAATGAATATAATCTTTTTGAAAATTATAAATATGCAAAATAATATTTTTTTATTGAAATTTAAAAAAACAATGTTCAATGTCAATGTAAAAAAGAAAAAAATGATTTAAATATCCCAAATCAATTTATATATAAAAGACAAAAAGGGAAAGGGTTTTTATTAAATATCAGTTAATATATATAGGTGGTAATAGAAATTTTTTTCCCAGCGATATATTATATGTTTAAATTGACTAAAAACAATAAATTGTATTTTTTATTATATATTTTTTCTCGATAAGATGAAAACTTTTATTGTTTTTTTTAAGAGATACCTTCATTATTGTTTCATTTTTGAAAATATAGAAAAAATTTTATAAAATTTAAAATTTATGCAAAACTTTTGAGGGACAAGTCATACTTTTACTAATAATTCAATTGGGAAAGGGTCCACTAAATTTTTTTGCAGATAGGAGGGGAATTTGAATTTTTCGGGTTTCTACTTTTTGATAAAAATCTTTTTTTCAATATTTTTGTTGCAAAATTTCAGACTTTTGCTAAAATACTAGTAATCATTTAAGCGGGACTATTCAAAACAAAGGAGAGCTACTTAATTTAAAAATGTATAATTTGCATCACATGGTTGAATTCCGCTCGCAATTAGTACTAAAAATTTTGAACTTGAAGGGAAAGGTTTAGATGCTTGATTTTTGTGGTCTCTAAAGATAAAACAACCTTTAAATCTATTTCCTTTTGCATATTTTGACTTTTAAATTCATGTTAATTTTGCATTAAATTTATATTCCATAACTATATTTGGGGAAAGGATTGAACTTTTGGCTCATATTAGTGCCAAATTTAAAGGGCACTGCCAAGGAACATTACTAAGACTGGATTTTGACAGAATTATTCCCTTGAAAAAGCACTAAGGGGTTTCTTTTCTGTTCCCCGGTAAAACCCAAAAGTCCATAAGGTTTTTCACACTATAAAACAGATTGACCCAAAATTGGTATGCCGCTTTTTTCAATACCCGAAATGCAGTGTCTTCTTTTCTTTTTGAGTAATTGTCCCTTTGTTTAAATTTCATACTTAATTTTTGTCCCCCGGGCATTCCCTAAAAAATGAAAAAATGGACTAAAACTTCATAATAAAATTCTCATTAAGAAGAAATGCAGTCCAAGAATCGGTCTCTCATTCTTTATTTTTCATTTTCCCTTTGTAAAATTTTTCTAAATTTTTTTCCAACCTTTTCTCCTAAAATATAAAACATCAATTTTAAACTTTTGTTTGATTACTCCAAATTTTTATGCACACTTTTTATTGACCTGAATTTAAAGGCTTTAAAAAATCCATTTTCAATTCCTCCATTTTACTTTTCCACAGTAAATGTACGGTATTTAATTTTAAAAATTTTTTTATTTAGCGGAAAGGGCATTTTGGGGGCAAAAATATGGGGGATTTGAAAAAAATATCCCTTTCCAACTGACAACATCATTAAAAATATTACATTTAAAAATTTTTAAATATTTATTAAAATTCAGATTTCTATTCAATATTTAAACAAAATGAAATACATTTTGTCGTTTAATTTGAATGTAACGTGTTTTTCACAATTTGTACCATAAAATATTTTTTAAATAATTTTATAACATGAAATGTTTATTGAAAATTATAGTACTTATATTCAAACATCTATTTAAAATTTTATTGTATCTTTAAAAAAATAGCTGTGTAATTTTTCAAATTTTTACAAAGTTTGATTTAAAAAAACCATTTAAACCAAAATGCTTCCTTTTTTTTTCAAAACTTTCTCAACTCAAATAACTCAATCAAAATTTTATTTAGTCTCATCTTTGCATCTTTACATAATTTAAAAAGTAAAACACAGATTTTTACAAAACAAGCCCCTCCCACATAAAAAAATTATAAGAGACTGTAAAATTATTAAAAAAATCTCTAAAATATCTCTAAAATATCTACTTTTAAAAAAAAAAATCAATATTTAAAACACAATCTAACATGAATTACATATGTATATGATCAAAGAGGTCAAGTTTGTGCCTGTCTGTCTATTAATTATATTACTATGACAATAATTGTTGTTTGAGCTAACCCTGTGTATTAATACTTTTTAATTCATAAAATCGTTTAGCTAATACCCTTAAAAGTTAAATATAAAATTCATGATAATAAATTCATTGGTCATATATCTAAGCCATCTTTTTTTTCATTTTAGTAACTAGTACAGTAATGATAAATAAGTCTTTTATATGGGAGTTAAATTCCAATTTGTTTACATTTTGCTATCCTAATCATATTTTCTTTTTAAACTCAATATTTTGTAAGTTGTCAGGTGATAAGAATATCACATGTTCTTAATCTGATATAACACATATTTGCGCTTTTTTTTTAAAAAATAAAAATATTTTAATTTTGAGGCTATGTGTTTTAAAACTTTTAATGTATATGATAGAGTAAATATCTAGTATTTTATAGAAATTTTGAAATGTTTTATTGTTACAGGTATATAAATTTTTATTTTTATTTCATGTTTGTTTTGTTATGTTTATGAAAACATGCTTTTTAAAACTTGGAATTTAAATATTAATTCTAGTACATTTTTTACATGTAGTCATATTGCATGAAACAAATCTATATTTGTATTTTATGCTTAAAATTATAGTTTAGATATTTAAATGTTTAAATTTTTTTTTATTTAATTGTTTAAAAATCAAAGGGATTGAAATGTTATTGCAAAAGTATTCAGTAGATCTATAATTTTAACACATAATTACATTTTTTTTGTGATTGGAATTTAAATATATAATTCTAGTAATTTTAAAATGTAGTCATTTGCAGAAAAAAATCTATATTGGTTTTTTAGTTTTAACAATTATATTTAGAAAATTTAAAATGCTTAAATATTTATTTAAATTTGATTATAAATTAGGATTGAAAATTTTAATTTGCAAACATATTCAGTAGATTAATGTTTGTTGCATTAATTTGTGAGAGAAAAAACAATTTTAAATTTTTAATTCACTTTATGGGGAACTTGTTTTTTTTAAATTACGGTTTAAATGAAGTTTTGGATGTAATAATTACTTAAATTCAACTTGATTGTTGATATTTGTCTTATAACATTGGGGTCAAATTTTGTTTTGGGTTTTAAAAGTTTTAATATCACAAAATAAAAACAACAGACCCATCATTTAATTTATCCAACAATAGTTGCATTTTATAGGAAGAGAAATGTTTAAAAAAGTAAGAAAAATTTAATCAATAGTATGGAAGCTTTTTTTTATAGAGAGCATTTTTTGTTAGTTGTTTATTACTAGAGTACATGTAAATTAATTAAAAAAAATTTTTTGTTGTTTTTGATACATAATGTGGATTTTATATTAAAAAATTGTACAAAATTGATTTGTATATTATTTTTTCCCCTTCTACAAACTTTTTTCCATGGTAAAATTTTTTAAAATTTTATTTCCCCCACTTTTTTCTTTTTAAAAACCTAGCTATCAGAAAATAAATAATGCAGTACAATATATATGCACCGTAGCTAAAAAAATAAAGAAAAGATAAACACAATGTCGCAAGGGAACTGTAACAAAAAATTTTCCAATATTAAACAAGTAAAGGTTTAAGTGTGCCGGGGCCACCTTTTAATCCCATATGAAAATATAAATTAAACGCGGGTTGAATTGTAACTCCACTTTACATATTAGATTTTCAAAAATTTTGTGTAATTTTAAAATAAAATGATCCGGGCTGCTTTTAGAAAAGCCCCCAGGTGGTCCTTTTTAATTTTTCCTGGCTTCTATTCAAAATTCGAATCCTTTATTCTAAAGGAATGATCATTATGTTTCACAGTGGCGAATTTTAAAAACTCGGAAAATCCCCTACACTCCTTGTATTGCTAAAAGTCCCCTTCGGGGTTCCCCCCTGTCCTCGCAAAATGCGACAAAATATCAAAACCATAATCCAATCGTCTTCCAGGGCAATAAGTTTTATAGCGATCACTGGGGTTTTGTGGGTTGTGTTGGTGTTTTGGGTGCGGCGCGTGGTGTCCGCGAGCGGGGAGCGATAACACGCTAATAAAAAAAAAGAAATTAAAAAATAAAACAGCTGGGCCGGGAAAAAAACACCGTTGGGCTTATAAACCAATTTTAAATTAAAAACGAGCGACAATTGACATGCAAAATGAGCACGACGGGCGTTTGTTTACGTCGTGACCCCAAATAGCACACAAAAGTAGGGTTGCTGTTTTGTACGTTTTGGGAGTCTATTTGGGCGCTAGGACAACAGAAAAAAAGGCCCCAAACGGCGGTTTCCGCCGGGAGCCCCTGTCTCTAGGAACCCACAAAACGCCCGTGTTGTGGGCCTTTTTGTCCCCTTCGTTATTTAAACCAATCCTTCTTTAAACGAGCGACAATGTGATGTCGCGACAACACCGCAAAAACGTGCGTTTGCGTGCATGTTAGCGACAGGGACACGAAAAACCCCGAAAGGGGCGCGTTTGGGTGTTGTGGGTGTTGTCGCTAGCGCCAACTAGACGCACAAAATCGTACCAAATCATCCACCATACAAAAGCGACGCCAATCAGCCACCATAATTATGTCTTGGTTTGGCAGCCCATTTAAGCCGTACTTTTTCTTAAACATACATTCTTAATGAAAATTCAATTTATTAAAGAAAATGTTATGTACCATTTATTATCTCAATCTATAAGCGGTTTTATCTAATGTAGTGCATGGAGGAGACTAAGATTAAGATTAAACGTAATTATCTACACTTTTTGTGCAAAAAGTTTAATTTAAAGTTCAAAAATTCCTTTTTCCCCTTTAAACTTTTTAAAATTTTTTTTTCAATCTAGGACATACCTACGGAAAGATTTGTGTAGGTGTAGTTTTTTAAACTGAATTTCGAGTTCTAACCGAAATTTTGACTTACTAACTAAATTTCGAGTTTCCTTTTCTCGAAAAGTCACTTCTAACTCGAAATTTCGTTACTCTCGAAAGTTTGGTTTCTATTGAAATTTTGAGTTATAACTCGAAATTCGACTTAGTAACCAAAATTTCCAAAATAACCGAATTTCGCTTACTAACTCGAAATTTCGACATAAAAAACTCGAAAATTTGACATAGTTATCAATTTCGACTTAGTAAATCGAAATTTCGACTTCTTTCACGATTTCATTGGTTCCGGGGAAAGCAAGGATTTAATTAAGACTTTCTTTGTTTAGTTGTTAAATTTCACATTTTACAGAACCTTTAACTTATTTAACAAAAAATTTTTTAGGGGGCAAATTGTCCACACAACGAAAATATCCTTTGTTTTTTTGGAGGGGGGGGGTTAAAAACACACTTTTCCCCATTTGTGTAACAGGGGTTTTTTTTTTCTTAAGCACCAACAACCTAATGGAGAAAAAAAGTCAAAACCCACCTATTTTTAAACTTGCAATTCATTGTTAAATAATTTTAAAAGGTTTAGGCCAGTTAGTCTGTCACGTTTTTTTATACTAATAATTTTTTAATACTTTTTTTAAAACTTGACATATTTTTTTTTGTTAAAAAATTATAAAAGTATTTTTATAATTTTAATTGTTGGAAACAATATAAAAATCCGTTTTACAAAAATAAGTCATCCAACATTTTGCAAGCCTCAGACCTATTTTCCCCGCCCCGATACTTTTCCTCGATTCCCCCACGTAAATATAATGTTTTTTTCAGGATAAAAATTTTGTGAAAGATTTTAACAGATAAACAATAAATCTGAAGAACGCCCGAACGTAAAATAAAGAACTTGTATTTTTTATTCGGGGTGTTACACCATTACTAAGTTAATTTAAAATTAATAGTTTTTTTCCCGGCACCCGTTTCTCCATCCCACGTTCAAAGGCCGCCTATATATTTTTTCCCTCTAAAATAACTTTTGGCCTTTTTTTTTGTTTTTTTTTTATTTTTTTAAGTCGAAATTTTTTATTACTAGGTGAAATTTCGAATAATAACTCGAAAATTTCGGTGTAAGTCAAATTTGAGTTCTAATCGAAATTTGGGGGGTAAGTGAAATTTCGATTTTTATCGAAATTTGAGTTCTAAGTCGAAATTTCGGGGTTTGTAAATCGAAATTTCGAGTTTCAAAATCGAAATTCGATTTTAAGTCGAAAATTTCGATTTAAAAAAAACAACACCGACTAATGCTCTTCCGTACATATGAAATTTTTTTTTAATTTTTTCTTTTTCACCTTTAACAAATCCTCCAAATATTTATAAAAAGCTTGTTTCACCATAATTAATAATTGCCCCGTTCTTATGATTTTCTGACCAAATATTTCACATAATTTAAAAAAATATTAAATTGCAAGTTTTGTACAATCTTTTTTTTTTCCAAGTTTTAAATATATTAGGATTTCCATACACGTAGTGCTTTAAAAAATTTTACGTTCAAAATAATTTAACGCATAGATATACCTCATCTGTGTTTATAAAATAAATGGTTTCAGAACTGCGCACAGGGGGTTTTTTGGCGTTTTTTGGGGTGGGAAGGAAAACTTCTTTCGTCATTCTGAAAAGGGAGTTGGGAAAATTCTCCCTTCGAAGAATGCGAAAAGAAGAGGAATTGGTACTTCTCAATAAAGACCCCTATTTGACGTGCCCGAGTTGGGAAAACTTTTTCTAGACGGGATAACATTTTAAACATAAAAAACCATGCACATAGAAAAAATTGAATCTGCACAAGATTATTCAGATAATGCAAGGGGAGCTGTGGAATCGACACCGGGGACAAAGGATAAGGAAAATATACCAGTTTTCATGTGATGAGGAGTAAACCCCAAAGGGAAAAAATAATCAATTTTAGTGTCCCTCCCAGAAAACAAGAGAACGTCTCGGTACAGGGATTCCCGAGGGTGACGGCGGATTTGCTGGGAGATTACGATATTTTTCCTCGACATTAAAGGAAAATATGGAAACGATGTAAAAGGAATACACCGAAATTATACTTTGGGTCAATGTTCTTCTGGCTGATCGTATTTTTTAGACAATTAAGAAGACTGCTTCGGATGTAAAGATGATAGATGACCACGATAGTGAGGAAGCGTGGAAGTAGGCGATCAACAGCAGAAAATACTTGTTTGAAAAGATTCTGATTAGATACGAGCCCCCAGAAATAACGAAGCCTTTGACAGCAACACACAGAGGAGGCGGTAAAGGAGAGGACGTACTTGTAAAGAATGATATAGAAAGTGCTGCACAGAAAGTAGACAAATGGGTGAAATCTGAACTGGAAAGGATGCAAAACAAGCCAACAGTGAGCATAATTAGACATGGTCGTTATTAGAGATGAGGGGAAAAACTGGGTTTTATTATATAGCGGAAAACAAAATTATTTGTACTTAGTAATTACCATTTTGTAACAAGTACATGATTGTGATTTTTTCTATGTGTGGATTTGCTAATTGGAATCTAAAGAAAGTAAGAAGTTGTTGTTGTTTTTAGCCTCTACAAATGATATATACTGTAAGTTCGTTCGATAAACATCTTTAGAATCCATTAATACCTATGTTACTATATATAGTAACAAAATCTAGGGGTTTCCAGGGCCATTATGGCAAGATCTAGGTCATTATGAAATTTTGGCCGCCTTGCTACCCGGCAATATTTTCTATAATGGGGCCGGAATACGCACGTGCAGAATGACGAAATCAATCTATAATTTTAAAAGATGGCTGCTATTTTGAATAATTAGTCACTTGCAAAAATTTTTTTAAAAAATTTAAATGACATAATTAAATTTTCACAACCAGCAAAGCTTTCATTGAAGTTATATAAAATGACCCTCAAAATTCCAAAAAAGATTTTAAATGTACGAAAAGGTGGGTCTTTCGCTTTTTAACCTAGACAGTCTCAAACGTTCTCAGCAAGTTAAGGGCACAAATTTCAAAGAACGGGCACTAATCTAAATGTTTTTCCCAAAAAAGTAGTAGTACTAAGTAAAATTTTATGTATTTTTCGAAAAAAGGCAACATTTAAAACAAATTTTCTTATTTTATTTTTGTTGTTTTTTTTTTCTAAGTTAATCGGAGTGTTAAATATAAAATATGACATATATTTTTAAAAATTGCACTGTGTTTCTTAAAGGGCGAAACCAAGATTAGCGGCATGTTAAACGCCGGTTTTTTCGGACATGGTATTAAAGACGTTAATATTGGGTTGCTGTCCCCAAATTTGGCGATAATGGCCTTTCCCGGTTCATAAGCCCCTCGGGCCTCGGCCTGGGGCCCATTATGCAAATCAACGTGCCTTTAAATTTTGATAATAGCGGAAAAAACCCAAGTATTAACCTCTAAATATCAAGGACACTGAAATGCGACATATTCTGTAACTCCTGTAGATTTTCAGGAAACGAAATCCAAAATTTACATTTAATTTAAAAGTTTTCAAAACACCCCGGGGCAGTTTTTTCCTCCCCCCCCCCACTTCACCCCGAACCCAAAAATGGTTTTTAATGTCTTATATACCCCACCATAGGTAAACATTTCATGTTTACACTGTGTAAAATTATACATGCTTTGTATTTTAAATAGGTCGCGTAAATTATACAAAATAGTATAGATCTATTAGTATAGATCTATATACATAGGTAACAGATCGATTCGGTATTATTAACGTCGGATTAAAATTTAAGATTTTGGTTAGGAGTTGCAGGAGGATAATTATAGAATATGTCTTATTGTGATCAGAAAAATGTTTCTTGGTTGACAATTGGTTAAATTACTTCGATTTTCAAATAAGAAACTACGGTGTTCCGTTTAGACGATTTTTTATTTCGTCTTTACCCGCGATGCACGATGGTACGATGGTGAAAACGCGATGGTACGATGACACGATGATGAAAACGCGATACTACGATGGTACCATGTTGAAATCGCGATTTCGCGATGGTTCGATGGTGAAAATGCGATTTTACGATAGTGAAAACACGATGGTGCGACGGTACGATTATAAAAACGCGATGGTACGATGGTGAAAACGCGATGTAATATCGCATTTTCACCATCGTACTATCGCGTTTTTTATCATCGTACCATCGTGTTTTCACCATTGTACCATTGTGCCATGGCGTTTTCACCATCGTACCATCGTGCATCGCGGGTACATACTAAATGAAATATCACGATTGTCCAAATGGAACACCGTAAGAAACCACACTATGGCATTTATTTTCTACGAGAAAGAACCTTCTTCCAACGTTTTAAGCAAGGCACATTTGCCATGCCAATAATAGTCAAATTATTATAAAATAATCACCCCTTGATCATCAAGAACAAAATAACTATCCAGCACGTCGATTATATATAGCATACAGGTTATATACGGTCAAGGTCGTAGTTACTGTCCAGAATCAAGGACGGGCAGACGGCTGACGAAGTAATCCAGAACATCTAAATCGACATAAACTAATACGATCATTTAAATAACTAACACAGAACATGTTCATTTTTAAATACACAATATGTTTCTAATTTAGGTATTTAACTCATTTCACCTTGCCAGTCTTATAATTATCGATGCTGTCAAAATAGTGAGTTAATTATTAATTATAACATTTTGATTATTCAATAGATAAGGCAAGCCTAAAAAACCCTGACATCACTGGACCAAATGTTTAACAAAAGATCATTATTATTTTCATACAATAAATTCTATAATATATAAGTTTGCCGTTATTTTGAAGAATGCTGTACCCAAATTTCTACAAATCTTCCTAATTCTCCATACTTTGTTGGTGTAAATACGCTTTAAAGGACGGAAAGTTCGTCCCTTTAAAACTTACCACTGAGATAGAATGATAGAATCATCGATAACAATATTATAACAACTTTTGTCACGTAAGTATCTTAAATTATTACCCTCACTTTTTCCGTAATGATACTTTACCACAGGCCTCTGGGAGTTATTCTTACTGTTAATGCAAGTGTACCACGTGACTAATTATTTTGTATTATTACCCCTCACTTTTTTCGTAATGTCCTTTTTCCCATAAGCCCCTGGAGTTTATTTTTTCTTTAAAGCAAGTGTAAACGTGACAAGAATTTTTTTTACTGTTTTGAAATAGGGAAAAGTATTTTTTTAAAAGTTTAAAAATCTGGGCAGTGTCTATTTTCTAAAAAAAATGAAATAAAAAAGGGCCCCCATTTTTTGGCTTCAAGCCATTTCATATGGGAAAATTGATCCGGGGTTAGGTGTTTTTTTTGTTAAATTTTTTAAGTGCATGAGAACGGGAACCAACTGAATCGTCCAATCGAAAAATTTTTGGCCTTTTTTGTACTCTTCGGGTTAAAGATAATAGCCCATGTAAATTCCGATTGGAAACGTGACAATTTGGGGGATTCCGTTTTAAAACCCGCAGAATCAATCGCAACTACTTTGGGCCCCTTTTCCCTCTCCTTTTGTTTTTAAAATTATAGAAAAAGACCCAGGCCCGGTTTCCCAATGCTGAAAATAGAGGGAAATAATATTAAAGGAAATCTAAGCATTTTAAATACTAGTACTTCGGTTTAATTCCCGGGGTTTTTTTTAAAAAATAAAATAATGATAGGAATTTTGTATTTTTTCTTGATTTATTGATTTTAAACCGTTTAATTTAAAATTTTAAAAGAAATTTGTTCCGTTTCAATTCCCTTTTTTTTAAAACACAAAAGTTAATTGCTTTTTAAAAATTTTTTTTTTTGTCTGTTTTTAGTTTTAAAAACAAAAGAAGATGTTTAAATGTACTGTAAATAGTTTTTCCCCTCATCAAACAAAAGAATAGTGTCATGACGAGTTTAAAATTTAGATCTTAACTGAAATTGGTGAAAGGGAAACTAAAAAAGTCCATGCATATCATTAACCCTTTTCACGGTTTTCTGATCTATAGGGTAGCGGGACGTATCTGTGAAAAATGCTTATTAATTTTGGGAACCCCGTAAACCCAAATTTTGGAAAAAAATTTTGGCAACTTTTTTTCCTTTTAGTTTTGATAGATAGATCTCCAAAGTTAGTATTTTTTTTCGATTTGGGTTAAATTTTTTTTATTTTGTTTTATACAATAGATAAAAGATTTCAGGGTCGTTTTGACAAATATTCGTTTTTACAAGAATTTAAAAAAAACTAAAAGGTTTTTGGGATAAGGCACAAAAGTGCAAACCTTTTTCCTTTTTAAAAAGGGAAACTTTAATTTCTCGATTCATTCTTATTTTCCCCACTTTAAAAAACCCCAAAAGGCAAAATTTCTTTTTCTGGAGTAAACTATGACACTCATAAAATTTAAGGGTTTTTTCGCCAAACCCTGGGGGGTGCTTTTCCCCGGGGGATAAAAAAATTTTTTTTTTGAATAGTCAAAAAGGGGAACATCAAGTTTTTAAAGGAAAAATAAAATTGGGAATGTAAATAATTTTTGTGTCAAACTGGAACAAACAGAAAGATTTAAAACATGCAAAAGGATTATTTTTAAAAATTTTAATCAGGGGTCAAAAACCATGCCCAAGAAAAATTCTGGAAACAGAAGGATCATATTTTAAAAAGATCAAAAACTGTGGGAAATGGGTTTGTGGTTTTTTTTTTTTCCCAAAATTTAAAAACCCAGGGTTATTGATGTTTATGATTTGTAGATTTTCATCACTTGCTTAAAGAATAAAAAAAAAAAAAACTTTTCCAAATAGGGCCCAAATAACTTAAAAATTTAAAAGGTAAGGGGCCCTTTTGTTATTGTTTTCTTCTTGGGTTTATTTTTTTTTAAAAGTTAGATTTTGTTGAAAAATTTCAAAATCATCAAAATGGGGAGTTTTTTTTGGGGTTTAAAAAAAAATAAAAACCCCAAAGGGGTTTTTAGTTAATCGGTAAAAATATCATGCCCTCGTAAAAATACTGTTACTGCGCTCTCGGGCTACGCCTCGGGTAACAGTATTTTCTCGGGATATAATATTTTTTACTGTTACCCACAAACCCATGTGTTATTTATATACTGTTACATAGGTAACAGTACTTTTTAACAGTATAAAATCTGGTCACGTGGTCTTTTTTTACATAAAATAAAATAGCCACTACGATAGGGCATCACCAGAGTAGCTATGACATCCATAAAATTCTCCAGTTCGTTATTTATTACCATAGCACGACACGGATGACCGTTTCGTTAAACTAAAACTACTTCTATAAATATATTGTCGGACTTTCACAATGTTAAGGTTATCATTCTATTTATAAGTACATCAATAACATACATAATAACCCACTGTGTACTACAAAATGCTTAATTAAAAAAAACGCAGAGCGCGATGAATTGACGAATAAGATAATTTCATTAGAATATGTTTGCACTGCGAAATTCTCCAGGTCGCTATTCACTGTACATATCGCGAAATTTCATTTTTGATAATCAAACGCCCTCATACCAATCAGAATGATCGGCTATTTTGACCGACGAAAAGGCCCGTGAAATTGCAATTGCCCTTTGAAAAAATCTGATTTCATTCCATAAAAGACGTCGCGCTTCGGCGCGGATGCCAATAAATCATCTAAAATCTTTCTGCCTTATTTTTTTGCGATACTGTGTAAACTGATATTACTGACAATACATGTAGTTTAAATGCTTTATTTAAATGCTTATTCATGTCCGTAGTTTAATATTTATGGTTGTCAAAAAGAATCTTAAGAATTCTTTTTGTGACGAACTTGAAAATCATAAAAAATGTGAAAGTAGATTTTCAAATAAAGATAATTATATTTTTCTGACAAAAATGGTCATAATGTGATAATGCATGTTCATGTTCATGTTTCTAGTAATCCGTTTTCCATGTTTTATCCATTATCCGACAAACAGTCACATACGTAAATTTGTTTAAGTAATTTACAAAATCTTGAGAAGTAAAGAACATTTCCCAGATGGGTTACATGCATCACATGTACTCGTCCAGTCTTGGTGCCCATACAACCCCTCACCCTTCAACCCCCCCCCCCCCAAAAAAAAATGAAAAAAATAATTTAAAAAGCCCCAAAACAACTTTTCTGTGATAAATGAAAGGAAAAGAAGAAAAAAAAATGTTTTTCCTATATACTTATACAACGAAAAGGTCACCTAGTCGACGAAACGCTATGGAGCTTTACTAGCACACGCTGCTGTGGAACAACCACAATGTCGAGTTCTGTAACAATACAAGCTATTTTGCTACTCTTTTCACATCATGCATTTAGAAAATTGTTAACATTCTTCTTCTACCTAACATACAATCTTAAATAGCCTACATTTAAACTCGGACACTCCAACTTGTTAAAATCTTGCAAAACAACAGTGATTATCAGCCATTTTGACGAAAACAATAGTACAGTAACCAATAAATTGATGGATACCGTAGATAGCAATTAAAATATACCTATTTCTATATAATGATATTATGGAATTTCTTTGTCAGAAGGGTGTAGCACGTGAGCCATAGCGATTTCTTCTAACCCCATGCAGGCTATGACTTATTGTAAAGCGATACGCTGTCCCCTAACAGGATGACGTCAGTACGGATAACAATGGTTTTTGTATGACCCCTATTCATCATACTGACTCATTGACACTTCCTTATACTGACCAGGTTTAAAGCCCAAAAACCCCGCGAGAAATTATGACTATTTTTACCCCGTTATTTAAGATGTACGGAGTTTTTAAACTGTGTTAACTATACCAATAATGATTAAAAAAGGGGAACAAGATTTTTACCTACTTTAAAGATTTTCATTAAAATAAATAAAAAAATGATTAAATTTTTAAAAAATTTCCTTGGAGGCCTGCCCAAGTGGATTTGGGGACTTTTAAAAACAACAAAAAACACAATGTTGTTAAAGCAATAACTCAGTTGGTGAACTTATTAAAAATTTCAACAGGATTACCAGCTAAGTGAGATGTTACTTTGTAAAAGGCCAACTTTGCAAAAGTATCATCATTTTTTCTAAATTAACAACCAGTTTCAACTTGAAACACTATCCGTACACTTCATCTAAACTACCGGTATTTTGTATTCTGTACACTTATTTGTAAATATAACAATATCAGCTGCATATAAAATATTGTATACATTTGAACATCAAAATTTTCAAATCTTAACAATAAATATATTTTACATGCCATTAAAAAGATTGCAAAAAGAAAGGAAGAAAAACACTTGCCGTGTCATTCACATTAAAATTGCTCACTTACTGACTGGGTACATATATCTGATGAAGTTTAACATATTTCCACGAATTCTTAACTGGATAATTTGTTTGCAACAGTAAATACATGCACCAATAAAGTTGTTCACTTTTATTAAACATATGACTTATAATACTATTGAGCTTGTAGAACCCTTATTTAATCTAAACCCCGATTGAACCTCAACATAAACACCGTATTTATTTATATACATTTTAGGTAATATCCTGTAACCAAATGGTGAGGTATCAGTGTTCACTAGCAATGACGACGGTTAATGAATATAGTATTATTTTCTTGAAAATAAATTATTTTCAATAGTTTTTCATTTGTCATTGTAAATGATTTTTCATAATAATTGTTTTTTTTTACTATTTATCATTTTGTTCTAATTCTCTTCAATCATTTTAAAACTTTTGAGCTCAGTTTGATCTACTGACAAGATAATTAAGAACATTGAATTATTATAAAATGTCAAACACCTTAAAGCCTGACATAATATGACATCAGTTTTGTGGATACAAACTTGTTGAAATAATTTGATTTAGGAAGTAATTTTATCATTATTTTATTATTTAGAATAAGGAAAGCATAACAAGAGGACAGGAGTTGTATCTTAGATATATCTCATTTTTCTGTAAACCTGTGCCGTTGACAATTAAAACATACATTAAAGAACTCGCAAGAAAAAGATGACTGTCTCTTAATACCATTCTAACAGACAAGAAAGATTACATACGTTCAAATAACGAAGAATTATACAAAGAACTTTTTGAAGGTAACGATAAAAACATTGATGCACAGATAGAGTCTATGGGAATAACAACTCTCTGTTACATTGTGTTTGTACTACCTGAAGCGACACAAATCAGTCATATTAAATACATCTTAAACCAGTGGCTTGATTTTAAAAACTATGCAAAGAGTTGTTCTCTAGATTTTAACACTTTTAGATATAAATGGAATGTACTAAAGAGTTCTTTGATGGGCCTGTGAGCAGATAAAGGCGTGTCTTTTCATTGTTTACGTCAGATATACTCCTTTGATGAATCACAGGACATTAGCAAAGAAATTCACAAAAAAAGAAACTTACTGAAGATGTCGACGAACATATTCAAATAGCGATAAAAAATGAACAATCTTCAAACTTAAAAACAGAATATAGAAAGTGCTTTGCGAAATATGAGATTCGATATTGTTTTGCATGGTAAAAATGGAAATAAGTCTTGTCTTAGAACAATTTCAGAACGTACAACTGAAGAATATATTTCCATATAATACAATTATCGTTGCCAAATGAAGGTCGAATGAAGTCATTTATAGTATTATTTCTCTAATGTAGAAACATTAAATATAGATTGAATGAATTAATTTGCTCAAGAATTGCAATTTGACAGAAAACTACCGGAGATATGCCTCTCTTGTCAAAGGTGACAGCCATTTTGGTGGTAAATATGCTATATAATTAGATTGACAGCTGAAAACAAATGGAAAAATATGTTTATGAAAAATAATTTATCATTTTTTTCAGTTACTTTTCTATACGGAAAATAACATTTATTAAAAATTGTCGTTCATGATATGTTGTGTAATTCGTATTCCAGAACAGTTAAATAAATCGCAGTATTATATTTCACTGATAGGAATCGATGAAATTAAATATTGAACATCTGCCAATGCATTTTACTCCGAAACAATTTATCAAAGGATATAATACAGACTTGCATCTGTGTCTATTGTTTTCCTAAGAAATCTAAAATATATAATATTTGCTATCGATATTTGTATTCACAAACATTTTATTAAATCACTGTGTATTTGGAAAATATTCACTTCAAAATAATAACTTGCATGTCTAGATAGATTTAGTTAATATTTGCAATGATGAATCTACATAAAATGAAGAAATTTGTTTCATATTGAAAATAATTTTCTACTGAAAAAGTCTTAGGTAACCATTCATTTTTTGATATTTGATATAGTCCGGGAGTAGGAAGTATGGTTTTAAATAGATAGAATTAGATAAGATAGACCCTTTCAGGAATTTCATTTTTCCGAGATATGTTAACAAAGACTTAATTCACTGCCTTAAAGGGGGCTAGGTGGGTGTGACATGTTAACAAAGTCTGAATACATTGCTTTAGACGGTGCAAGTTGGTTAAGCTTTATGTTAACAAGGACTTTACGTATACACTGCTTAAGACGGTGTTATAGATGAGTGTGACATGTTAACAAAGTCTGAATATACTGCTTTAGACGGTGCTAGAGGATTGAGATAATTATGTTAACAAAGACTGAATATACTGCTTTAGACGGTGCTAGAGGATTGAGATAATTATGTTAACAAAGACTGAATATACTGATTTAGACGGTGCTAGAGGATTGAGATAATTATGTTAACAAAGACTGAATATACTGCTTTAGACGGTGCTAGAGGATTGAGATAATTATGTTAACAAAGACTGAATATACTGCTTTAGACGGTGCTAGAGGATTGAGATAATTATGTTAACAAAGACTGAATATACTGCTTTAGACGGTGCTAGAGGATTGAGATAATTATGTTAACAAAGTCTGAATATACTGCTTTAGACGGTGCTAGAGGATTGAGATAATTATGTTAACAAAGTCTGAATATACTGCTTTAGACGGTGCTAGAGGATTGAGATAATTATTTTAACAAAGACTGAATATACTGCTTTAGACGGTGCTAGAGGATTGAGATAATTATGTTAACAAAGACTGAATATACTGCTTTAGATGGTGCTAGAGAATTGAGATAATTATGATGATACAAACTGAATAATTGTACTGCTTTGGATGGTGCTATGTGTGTGTGGTAAATCTGGGAGTAGAAAGGCGAATATCGTATAACCCAGCCCTTATACATGCATGTGTTAACATTTTTACAAATAAACTAAAAATAAATAGCTAAAATCTTGTTAGCATCCATACAACATAATATTAAAGTACACCAATTTTTGTTGTAGTTACTTAAGTAGTTACGGGAAAACTATGTATAATTTGTAAGACTTCTTTATCTAATTGATTCAATTAAAATTGAATGATAAAATAGATATATGTCTGCTATTATTTTCTCATAGTAAAGAAACGGCAAAATATTGCCTAAGATGATAGTTCGCAAAGTGTCCTTCCGTTACATCTGAAGTTGTTAATTTGATTGGTCTTTTGCAGGTTTTTTTTTACTAAAGTAAGTGTAGGAAAATATTAAGTGTTGTGAAATCTTTTTACAAGATCGTAGGACGGGGCAGACCGTGAGACTGGGCGGACCGAACCAGGGTGGACTTTATGTTTGGACAGGGTGGACCAAATTTTTGGACAGGGCGGCCCATGACTGGAGACGAGGCGGACCGTGCTTAATTTCAAATTTAATATTGCTTTTTTTTATTTTTCTATCTTTTGATGTCAATATCATCCTATACATGTATATTTAAGCATTTTCATATTGAACAGATTCATATTTAGAAATTTAAACATCTAGCTAGTTCAACATGTATACATTTATCATGAGCGCACGACATACGGTAGACTGAGGACCCGAATGGCCTGCTACCAACGCGAGTTTTACGGTAACGCGAGTACCTGCTTCATGGTAATGGTTTTGAAAACCTTTGCCGGAAGTATTGCAAAATTTTGGGAAAAAGACCAATTGCAACTTTTCGACTTACAAGATAAGGATAAAAGCCGAAAAATTCTAATTGAAAACGGATGCGTAATCTTGTCTCCTTTGCACTTCTATGTGAGGCATAATGGAGAGGGAACCAGAATAAACGGAAGTAGTGCATAAAATATCCAATGACATTTTTCACTTTTAAAACGAAAAATGTAAAATAAAAATGAATGATTATTTTAACCGACTTCCCGTTCATGGGTTTTGCCTGATTTCATATTACGATACCCGAACTATGTAATTTCCTGTCCTGTTATGGTTCTAATCAATGTTCTCTGATGGGTGCATTCAATTTAAGTATTATATAAAACATAAAATGACCGTATATAGTGTATGGTTGTGTTAAGTGCGGCCGAACGTGTGCAATCCAAACTGTTCTGAAAACATAAAAGTACTTAATATTGATGTGTATGTACTATAATTTCGATCAAAGAGCTCGTTTTGAGGCTTTGCCTTATTCATATTATAACTTTATATTTATTACTATTATTAACATTTACCCATGCAATTTTACGAATTAAACAGCTAGCGTAAGATAGTGGGGAAGGATTAAAAAAAATCTCATAAGTAAAGCATATTTTCCTTCTGCGCTGATGTTGATAAACTTTACTGTAATATTTTTATATATACCATTCATAACATTTAAGCTGTATAGAGGAATAATTATTTATTATTAAAATTATAGTTAATTCGTTACTATAGGAAAACCAAAAACTAGTTAATATACAATGTATACATATGTGTATCAATTCTCTAAACTGACAGCATCTTAATCATTAAATATATATCATGCTCATCTTTGAGTGAATTATTTTTTATTGCTGAAATGTATTGAAATCTATAAAATTCTTACTGGAATATGTCTTATTTGAATTAAATAGCGTACACACTACATGTATAGGAATCTATGTTTCCTACAACGGGTCAAGTAAAGCTGGGATTTTTTTAATGACATTATATATTCATAGTGTGTCCATTTATATTGTTTAGGATTTAAAGCATAAAATATCTGCTTTGTGTGAGTCAAATTATTTTTATTTTATATTTACAAAGAGACTGTTTAGCAATTAGATCTATCAATGTTTTCAAATATCAAATTTGAGCATAGCATATCTTTTAGACAAAGCACAAAATATATTTCTAATACAAACTAACTGGTCGAAATCGGGGAGAGGTCAATTAACCAGGAGCATGCAGTCAAAATTGGTAATGCTATATATGGATAGAATATTTCAACATGACACTTTCTACCAAAAAATCCTTGATCTAACTGCGCAAGCCTTATAATGGCCCTGTGTAATTGTGTTATATTGTATGCGTATAAATTAATATATGTTAAAATGTAAATATCGATAAACATACGTTTTTTAAAGTTTTGTACATGTTTATATGTTTGTCTGACTTTGTCATCATATAAAATAATAAATAAGTCATCTTTTCTGTGTACGATGCAAATTGTGTCTACCTTTTGTGTCCATGTTGGTAAAGTCACTCATCATCATTTTACGCTATTGTGTTCTATTGTGTTTCAAATGTCACACGTGAATAGCAAGCCTTTTCTATATCGTATTGTTAAAGAAGTTTTACCCTCTTATTATTTAATGTAATGTCCAAATAATTGGTCAGTTATCAACTGCATAATGTCCAACACGATGCAGTTAGTAGAATTATAATTTCATTAAACAAATTTATTCTACATTAATATATGTATATTTTTTATAATACTATTACAACAAAAAAGAAGAAGAAAAAACAACATTCTAGATAACACTATCGGAAATGTTTCTATATAAACAAAGAAGGCCCGAAGCGTGCATTGTTCTACATCAATGCACTCGCCGTTCTTATTATCTCACTGTGTATTTTCACATTGAGGGCGCCATTTTGTTTAAATAAAAAACAATTTTTTTGTCGAATTTGGTTGTGAAAACTACCTAGAATGAAAGAAAATGGTCTAACTATAAAAATGAATCCGAACACCAATATCTTTAATTCAGTCGTTAACGCTGTACAGACGTTTAACATCACAATGTAGCGCCAAACATCACGTGCAAAACAATCAAATCAAGTACGCTATTTTAATGTCGCAAACGAGTTAATTTTTACATTTATTTCACTTTTAATAATTTGTATTTCGCTTGAAAAGTTATTGAGTGAAATAAAATAAACAAACAGAGTTTTATCAACGTTTTCAAAATTCGTTATTCTGAAAATGTTTCTACACGGTAGATTTAACGACAGTTTTGTTTCAACCCACTGGAACAGCCTTTAAAGAACGTTTCTATTGGAAATTCTGAGGTAAAAACCAAACATAAAGTCCAACTTAACAATAATTATTATATTTTTTCTTAACGTGTTAGAATGGAAATAGATATTAATTCTTCGTCAGTGGCGTAACTAGGCGTACTCCTGTACGCCCGTGCGTACAAATCAATCCTGTATTCCGAAAAATCACATGCGCTAAAAGTTCTAAAAAAGTGATAAAAACAGAGGGGGTAGAGTGGTCTGAGCAACATATACTAATTTTTCTATCATTATATAAAAAAAATCATAACATATCAGTATTAATTATTATCTTTTAAAATGATCTATATAGCGATATCTTATACAGATTCACCAGAGAAAATTTACGAAAAGCTTAATGTGCCTGGTTCAGCACCGATTCTTGGCAAAGATAAAGCTCGGGCGTTGGCGGCATATGTTATGCGCATCGTGCTTCTTATTCGGCCAGCAGGTCGTCCGCAGGAATTTTTCCAAAACCCTTTACCCTTTATGTTGGCCCTATTGTGCCCTCTTTTGGTTTTGGTTGGGTGCCTTCTGGGTACCCTGTTTGTGTGGCTGGATTGTGTAGGGGGCTGCGTTCTGCCAACATCGCCTTGTATGTTTGTTTTTTTCTCTCATCTTTTAATCAGTAAACGAGTAACAAACTGGTGTAATTTCTCAAAGTTCGTTGCAAGACATGCAAAGTTCTCATGGCATATTAATCAATTGATTGCTGTAGAGAATTACTTAATCGTGCCGAAAAGGCAGAATAAGACAAAGAGTGTAAAATTCCATCTCAATTGTATGCATTTATTTAAAAGATTCTTGTATAATTATTCTTTGTGGTCAGCAAAACATTGCGATGAGTCATCAAGCAAGTTCCATGTGCAGTTATATCATTATTAAAGTCACATATCTACTAAAGAATTTACTTTATCACAAAATATCTTAAATGAATCCTTTAATGTATTCACGTGAGTTTTATAGTTAACTCCACATAATCTACATGTATGTTATACGCAACGAATTTTAATTAATTTAGTGACATTTCTGAAAGGAGATTTTAAAATATCTTTGCGTGTACTTTTTGATATATTAGCGGCGATGTCTATACGCCGTATAAGAGGGGAAAATTGCCGATTTTATGCTATATTATACGGTTAACGCACGTTTTTCCATGTTATAACGTCTGCAGATTCCAAAGTAACGGTGGTTGGTGCCCGAGCCCGGTAGTAGTATTTGGATAAATACTGTCCAAGCACAAGGATTAAATGTATGTGTTTTGTATTAAATATACATCATGAATCTGTTTTAATATTTTATGTTATAATAGCGTCAACGTACGTTTATTTCGTGTCATAAAGTCTTCAGAATAAACCCATGTTTTTACGAGAATCTCACTGTCAGCTGTGGCGTATGTGCTGGACTAACGTAAAGTCCAGCGGCCCCGGGCAAGGCTCTGTACCCAAACGTGAGGCATTGTTTGACCCTTTAAGTGGTCATGTCAGTTCTCGGAAACAACTGAACTAAAACGTCAGAAGTACGTACTATAGACACTGAACGTATGTCTTGTCTAGGTCTCATAAATGTTTAAAAAGGGCGAGTAGGCAACTTTGCATACCAACAAAACAGACGTCTAATGTTTGTTTTTGTTTTATGTTTATTTTTTTCTAGTTTAAAATTTATTGAATACGGGAATTTTTTTGCTATAACATCAGTTTGAAGGTTGCAAAATAACAAATTTGTGCTGCAAAAATATCAATTATAAATATAAGAAAAGTTTTACGGTATAAATACATACTTGTTCATTTTACATATTTTAAAATAAATAAAAAGAGTTTGAAATCATCACCAATATGTTGTCAATATAGCCTCTAGATAGTCACGAAATGCCAGGATATCGCTTCTTCTTTCAAAAAAATTCTTCGGGGGAGCATGCCCCCGAACCCCCCTAGTTATGGAGTACATTTCAAAATATCTCAGTTACGCCCCTGTTCGTGCATTATATATAGAGGATATTGAATGAGTGTAAGTTCAATACTGAATTTATTGCACGAGTTGAATAAAATAATATTATGTGAGCCTCTGGCGAGCATAATATTATTTTATTCAACGAGTGCAATAAATTCAGTATTGAACTTACACGAATTTAATATTCTATTTATCACATACCCAAAATAAAGACCATTTAAAGTGAAATAAGAGTCATTTTTCATTGACGCGCCTATAGTATAACGCTAACATTTAGCGCGTCTTTACACTATGTTTGTATTACGCTAATGACGTCACGTCAAAATATATGCACGGCCGTGCGATACCATACCTATTTACGGAGTCGCAAAATCGGCACGGGTGTGTGATAATGAATAATAATGCACGTTTTTCGTTCAAATGCTTTGTAATTGATCACTCAGGCCTATCGGCCTTCGTGATTATATAACTACGCATTTGAACTCAAACTGTGCATTATTCTACAACAATGCACTCATAATCTATTTCCTAAACAAAACACAGTCCGACCTGTCTCACGGTCCGTCCTGTCCGTAAATTAGTTTTCAGTACGCATGCGCTATAAATTTGGAAAAATATCAGTATGGCGGAAAAAAGTCCTGGGTAATATTTTCTCAAAATTTGAAGAAATTGCAGTAAGTACCTTGTGAATTTTGAAACCAATAAGTAAATTATTTCGTACTTAGATGAAATGATAACATAATAAACAAAAAATAAGTAACTCGGCCAGGTAAATTACCAAAGTTTTTTCAATTGAAAACGAAACTAGGAAGTAAAATAAATTTTGGGGTATTTCCGCGTTTTAAAATGCAACAAGCATTAATCAGACTATTGTAAAGCTCTTCTTCAAATGAATTCTGTATATTAATTGATGATTGTAAAACGGCCAGTCCTATTGTGTGTGGGTAGGATTATCAAAACGCGTGTGTACCGAAAACGAAAGTAGAAATGGCAATCACCCCTATCCTCGAGTGTCCAGTTTCGACGCCCTTAAGGATTGTTTTGGATGCGTCTATAAAAACCATGTAATTGTATTGTATAAAATGTTGTAAGTTTTTAAAAAAATCTCTAACCTTCATGAAATGGGTAAATTTAAGCTGTTTTTCCAGCTATTCCTTTTCGGTAGCAAGACACCTCACCCCCCAGACACTTCACCCCTCAAATTTTGAAGACACTTCACCCCTTAAGACACTTCACCCCCCAAAATCAGTAAGACACTTCACCCCTCATCCAATTTTTTTCTATAAAGTAAATAAAACAAGTTGGTCAACAAGAAAATGCTGATATATGTTTATTTATATTATTTTTAGTAATATTTGATTAAAAATTTTGCTTTTTACCTTTATTTTTACTAAGTTAAAAGCTGATTTAGGTTAATTGGTTGTATTGCCAAATGATATATCACGGCACTTTCATCCATTAAGTGTTTATGTCACCTTGTTTATTCAACATGTTGATTAGTTGTTTATTCAATGGTTATCCCCGTCCCTAGATTTGCCACCACTTGCCAGCTATTTCCACTGAAAAGGGTGGCATTAAGTGTAAAAAAGGTGGCATTAACTGGAAAATGACAAAATTCCACTCTTTTTCCACTGTAGTGGCAAAATTGCCACCAAATGCCACTATCCTTTGGTGGCATTTTAGGTGGCATTGAGTGGAAATTTGAACATAGACTTTTTTTATGGTGGCAAAAGGGTGGAAATTAGTGAAAAATGAAACTTAGTTTATTTTGAAGGTGGAAAATGAGTGGCTTTTAGTGGAAAAGTGAAACTCTAACTATTTTCTGGGTGGCAAAAATAGTGGAAAAAAACTTAGAAAATTTTGTGAATAACTTTTAGTCGAAAAGGGAAACTCTTAACTATTTTCTGGGTTGTATAAAAATTGGTGGATAAAACTGAGAAATCTAGTAATTGTGCATTGCAGGGGTTTAAGATTTATTTAAGTCAAAGCTCCGAACTGAAATAAATCTGTTTATAGTTTTGTACTCTACCAAAGCATCAAGTGAACTTTTTATCAAAAATATAACCTATTGAAGTTGAACAGTTTAGAAAATTTTATCAGAAACTCATATTTCTTAAACATACTAGAATGCCATGAACACAATTCTGATACAAAGTCACTGCCCTCACAGTAACGGTATGATAATTCCAGCTGTAAAATAGCAGGAAAAGACACAGAAATTGAACGTAAAATCACTTTTCCAGGAGTTAAAACACATATAAATTATGATCAGGTAAAAATTAGAAAAGTATGGGTTACTTAACTTCCCATTTTTTATGGCAGTACTTTTCTTTTAGGGATGTAAAAATTTGACTTTCAAGTCAAAATGTTTATGTTCCATTCTATGCTTGTAAAAATAAAAATTACGGCTTTTAAAGTGTACTTTATATGTTCTTTAGTTATAATCTGTACATTAATTGAATAGTTGAAATGTTCTTTCTATGCCCAGAAAATGCATATCTCTGCATAAAGTTTGTTGCTTCTTCTATGATATTTAATGTCAATCTTGAATAAAGTTTGACTTTTGTTTTTTCTTCTAATTGACATAATAAATATTACAGTCTCTTCAATATTACTTTAAACTGATATCCGGTGAGTACTAACACTTTTCATGTAATGCTAACAATAATTAAAGTGAAAAATGCAAAGGGCAATAACTCCAAAAGTATGCAAAGAGTTATGGTTCTTAAACACAGCACATTACTCAAAAAGATCTATATCTGTGAAGTTTCAAATTAATATCTCCAGTACTTTTTAAGCTTAATGATCAAGACAAAAATTAAGCATAGAGAAGTAAAAAATGGCAATAAACCCCAAATCATGCAATAAAAAGTTATGGTTCCTTGGCATTGTAACTTCTCATAAATGAGATTTAGTTATATGTGGAGTTTAAAATTATTGTCTCTAACATCTTTTGTGCTATGCTTTCAGAGGCTTTAAATCTATTGTAAAAATTAATGTGTGAAAAGTAAATAAGTCATAATGTCTGATAAATTTCTTACAATCAGGATAAGTAAATACTATAGCTAGTAAATACTGCATCCTCTAAGATTTAACAACACAGCATACATCTCAGATCTGATAAAACTACTGCCCTCTTATCTAGTAATCTATGAATGGGGGTTAATAGTTTACTCATGCTGACCAGAATGTTCCATTTGATTATTTTGGGAGAGGCAACATTATACATGTTTTTATGTAGAATTTGTCTTAAAATAGCATACTAAATTATCTTTCAAAAGCTTATTTCTACTCAATCTATTTAGGTATTAGATATAGTTATACATTCAAATGAATGTCAAAAATAAAATGATGGGTGCTATGGTTTTTGGAAAACCCCTCACAATTTAAAATTATAATGGACTGTCCATGCACTTACACGTTGTAAAGTTTGAATTCAAAGGAATTGAGGTCAGTAAAAGCTTGCAAACACAAAGGAAATTATTGATATTGTAGCAATTCTGGAGATATTTTGTTTAAAATGTAAGGGTGCATATTTTTGATTTCTCAAAGAAAACATTTAAAGTCTTATTAGTGTGGTAAATAGAAATGAGAAGTTTTAACTGAAGTGTGAATGTGTAGACAAGAAGATAAACAGCAGAATCATTCCCAGTCAAAGTTTCAGGTAAAAAACTTTTACATACAATAATTATTGTTATTTATGCAGAAACTGTTTAGTTTTTTGACAGTAAAATATGAAGTGGTATTGTAATAAAATTGTGTTTTTATATTTGTTTTGTTTGTAACTTGACTAAAAAGAAAGCTGCATGTACAATGTACATATAAAGAATGTAGGGAATATAAAGAATGTAGGAAGATCTTCATCATTTCTTAAATACAATATGTTAGAAATTTTAAGTTTTGAGAAAAAAATTATAGAAATTAATCAGTAAGTACAATATCATTATGTACAATATTACATCAATCAAACTATAGATAACCTGAGGTACCTATTACTACAACTTTCATGCTATAAACAATTTTCCTTGTGTGTCACATGTGGAGCAGATTAACAGTAACTGATTTATTAGTAAGTTTCATTCCTTCATTGTTGTAATTCAGCTTTCATGGTGCAGTAGATAATTATATAACCATAACTAGACAGTCTATAGTAACATGCTATTAGGAGAGTGACAGTTCATAACAGAAACAGCATTAAATAAGAATTATTATTTTGCAGACACAAAGCAATGAGGAGCAGCCTGGAGCAAACACATTTGATCTTCAGTGGCTTTACAAAGGTATCTTGTTAATTCAAAGTTATTTTAGAATTAATAGGAAAGAAGTGTCACAGTACCCAATTAGACACTTTTCAGTTCTTGATAAATATAGCTATTAGTCACTATTTACAAACCTACTTTAATTCAAACTCTTTATGACACTTTAATTTGCATTTACATTTTGTTTTACAAATTTTAGAGTTTTTGTACATTTTAGCTTGAAAATTTTAAGTTGTATTTCTTTATTTCTTTCTTATTTAAAAATTTTAGAGTTGTATACATATACCAAGGTCTTATAAAAGTGTTTCATTTTCTGTCTTTACATATTAGATATTGATAATTATTTTCTGTCTTTACTTATTTGATATTGTTAATCATATTTTAGGACCAAGTGATGGCAGAACTGAAGCCATATGCCTCAAAAGAGAAAGGTACAGCAAAGCTCTTCAGAATGCTATTCAATATAGAAGAGATTAAAGGCCGCTCATTGTTTGGTATGAGGAAAAGGGAACATAGAGTCTAAAGCCAGACCTTCTTGTGCAGACAAGGCAAAACTTAAGTTCTTGGAAGGTAACTAATGAACTGAATGAAAATATCCTTTTTGATTCTGCGTATATTTTCTGCCTTGGAGAAATAAGAAAAGTCTGATTCTTCCACGTCTGCAGTGCTGTTTTTTTAAAGTGTTTTAATCATATCTATGCACTCAAATTGAATATAGAAATATCCAATAGTCATATAAAAATGTAAGCTTATGTTTTTAATTATTGTATTAATCATTCATAATTTTTTTTGTTTTAGATTGTGCGCTCGAAAAGTTGCCGACAACCTAAAGGACTGAACTCAAACCGTCCAGGAATAGCAAGATAAACTGAAGAAAATAAATGGACTAATGTTTTGCTATTTTTTGAGACAATAAATAACTTCAAATGGAAACATTAAAAAGGATTATTTTTAAAATTTGTTCGTTTCCAATTTAGGGTACAGGGTGACTTTTAAGCAGTTTCCAGCTATTGCCACCCACAAGGTGGAAAATTTCTGAAAGGGTGAAAATAGGTGGCATTTAGTGGAAACTGAATTTGCCACTATCTGGTGGCAAAATGGTGGAAAAGTGTCTAAATACTCCACCAATTTTCCACCCTTATGGTGGCAAAAGGTGGAAATAAGTGGCATTTGGTGGAAAATAAGTTTGCCACTCAATGGTGGCATAATGGTGGAAATTTGTCTAAATACTCCACCAGTTTTCCACCATTATGGTGGCAATAAGTGGAAACAAGTGGCATCTAGTGGAAAATGAGTTTGCCACCCTAAGGTGGCATAATGGTGGCATTATGGTGAAAGTTTGTCTAAATACTCCACCAATTTTCCACTCATTGGTGGCATTTAGTGTAAAAAAGGTGGAATTAACTGGAAAATTATATAACATCAGTCCTGCTCAAATTTTTCACCATTTTCATGATTTGGGTGGCGTTTTGGTGGCGTTTTGGTGGCATTATTGGTGGAAAATTGTCTAAATACTCCACCATTGAAAAGGGTGGCAATTTAGTGGCAAATCTAGGGACGGGTCTCACAATTGATTAGATAATTGAATTAAAATGGTATAATTGTATGAAAATTTAATTTATTCTTAATAATAGATTAAATAAATAAAATGAATATAAATGAATATAAATGAATATGAATGAATGAACCAGTTGCTTTATAAAATATAGTAAATATAAATTATTTATCATCATTATCAGACACAATTATCCTGCATTTCATACAAAGATCATTCATAATGTCATTTATTAAACAAATAAATAGCACCAGTTATGTAAATTAAGCACAAGGTTAAAGCACAAACCATCACCAAATCATGCCACTAACTAAGATTTTATGAAAACATTGCTGACTAAATTAGCCTGGAAAATGTTATTCTTATAGCTACTGAGCTGCAAGCTTTTATGATCAGTTTTAAAGTGATTAAAATGTAGCTACCAAAATAAAGTTGGATATACATGTAGCTTATGTTTTTTTTTCTCTAAATATCTCATGCCTTTTTCAGGTGTTGCATATATGAACTAATGCTATAAATTAGTCTGACAACTGAATTCTGGTTATTTGACAGTACCATTGCCTACTTGAAAATAAAAAACAGGCACGCAATTTTTGCCGCGAAAAATTGGCTCAAAGAAAAAATCTGCCAGTGCTAGCCCTGCCAAATGAGCGAAACTCAATGATTATTATATGGTAAAGATCAAACTGAAAACAAACTTAAGTACCAAAACTTCAAGAATTAAATCAACTCAAAATTTATAAGACAATGGGTTAAAACAATAAACATACTCAATCACTATTGAATGTATTTAACATAATCTACATAAATAATTGATAAACACAAAATAAAAAAAATGAGGGGTGAAGTGTCTCAATCAAATTTCTTAAAATGAGGGGTGAACTGTCTTAGGGGTGAAGTGTCTGCAAAAAAGGGCCTAGGGTGAAGTGTCTGGGGGGTGAAGTGTCTGTAAGCCTCCTTTTCATGAACAATCCTACTTTGACTTCATCCATAAGCGGCCATTTTTATTGAGTGTGCCATTGATTGGTTTTAATTACACACTACAGGAGACAGTACACCATAATACTTTTACTTACGTTGTTCATCAATATCATGAGCATAGACCTGCAAAGTATCAACCAGTGAAAACTAGTTTATCTCAGTGTTTTTTTTCTTTATATAACAACTACCCTAAAATGGTACACGGTTCCCAATAGAAAATAGACATTAAAATTCTCAATTTCCAATGTTAAAATTCCCAAAATGGCTTTTCAAAATCCCACAAGGCCAAGTGATTTCTCTAAAATCATTTAAATCAAAAACATATTCATATAAATCACCACTCAATAACTATTGTACAGGTAGAATTTTAGTTCTACCTGTAAAGGAGAAGCTGTTAGCTGTCTTTATTCATGATGACCAATCTTATTTGTAGCTGAAA
Organism: Ruditapes philippinarum; assembly: GCF_026571515.1. Classification (NCBI taxonomy): domain Eukaryota; kingdom Metazoa; phylum Mollusca; class Bivalvia; order Venerida; family Veneridae; genus Ruditapes; species Ruditapes philippinarum. The sequence continues at coordinate 57,650 of NW_026857251.1, forward strand.
AAATGCATAAAAAAAGTCCCAATTTAAGTCAAAATAACGCATTTTTTCCCAATCAGTCTGGTACCGGCACCATTCCCAAAGTAGTGAAAAAAAATGCTGTATCTATTCTTTATTTCTTTCATAAATGAAGCATAATTATAATACTATGCGGTAAAATGCTATTGTTGTATTTTTACAGTGGTTTTAGATGGTTGCCCTAGTCTGTTTGACCTCCACTGCTGAAAAAATATAGGTTGGAAAATAGCACCTTTACTCTTTTTGTCGAACCTGCGAAAACAAAATAATACACTTATTGCAGCAACTAATTAAAATATGGAAATTCATTCCATTCAAATAAGATAAACATATCCAATTAATTTTCAATTAACATTCATTCATCGATTAATAACCGTAAAAAAACACATACAGGTTGCTTTAGGGTGAAAAAATGCACCCAAAACAACACTATGTATATAATTATAGACAAGGGGCATTACTCAGTTAATAGAGAATTTTCAACCACACACAAAGTCATGCAAGATTTTCGTCTAATTAAATAAAACATTTCCACAAACAATACTGTGTTGCATAGCTTATTCAATCAACAATTGATAAACACTAACTCTATTCTGATTCCCTTAACCCACTTAAGAAATTTATTCCAAACTGTTAACTTCTGTCACAAAATTGCCTAGTCGTACGAGATGTCGCAACACCAAATACATAAATTTAAAAAGAGGGAGGCACAAATAAACACATGCAAACAATAACACAACATAGTTTCTATTTAACCTACCTGCGCAAATAGTCGAGAAGCGCTCTACATTCGTCTGTTTCGAACAAATTCTTCAAATCAGTGCAGAAATATGCTTTGGCGAGGACATTTTGGAAGCTCTGGTCAATTGATAAAACCAGTGTATCGAGACCTTTCATTGGTTCTTGCCCAAGGCAATATGGAATGAAAGGTCCAAAATGTCTTTGCTGAAGCAGATTTATGCTTGCAATTTAAGATAAAGATATGATAATATTTGTTGTCTTCATTTTTTAGGTTATAATTTTGTTGAAATTTTGTCCATCGTATTATTTAAAAAATATATATTATAGCTTTAATGGAGTATACATACTGTATTTGGGTATATTTCAGTTCAAAACAAAATGATACAAAAATTTATATTTGGGTATGTACTATGAATTTTAGTGAAAATGTATATTGTAATTCATAATTAAGACAGCACTTTTTATTATTAAACATTTATCTTAAGTATATTTGGGAATATTTGGGTAAATTTTTGCAATCTTTGGGTATATTTTTGCAATATTTGGGTATATTTGGGTATTTCATGCTGTCCCCTATGTTTATTCAATAATTGAAAAATATGAGCAAATAAATGAGAAGAAAATAAAGGTAAATATACCCCTCTATACAATAAATAAGCATATTGACAACTCAATTAAAATATCATTTAATTATACACAAACACAATATATGCATGGAAAATCAATTTCAACAAACCTGTTATACACAATACAAAATTATACTGAAAACCTTAGGCTAAATTCCGTTTTCCGGTACTTTTTGTACATACCTCTGGGTAGCCTAATTAATTTGGCGTGAACGGTTTGACCCATTTTACAGACTTTTTTTTCTTACTGTCAAACCGTTACGCCTAATTTTAACTGTCATTTTTACGCACGGAAAATCTACCGGTAACACTATCGATAGTTTGGACTGATTTTTACTGCTTAAACCTGAAAGTAACTTCAATTACCTCTAAAGATCAATAGAATATAAATTTTACTACTAACGTCTCCTAGAAAAAATAGTAGATTGTACCTGTCTTAACGCATACATGCGATTTATTTCAAATTTGTACTGTCTCCTCTATCTTAGGCGGACATGTTATGACGTCATCGTAAAAAATCGATTCCGTGAAAGCTGGTAGTAGCTACCAGTGTGTCTAGCAGGTAAGTGTGGGTTACGCATGAAGATTAAATTAAACGAAATATCGGGGGAAATAAATCTATTCATTATTTTTTAATAAATGTGTGCATTATTAAATACTATTGAAAAGTATCATTGTATTTAACCTAAAATGCAATGGTCGCAAATAGGCTCTGTACAAGTACTGTTGTTTAATATTTTTTTAATATTAAATAATACATATACTCAACATTTATCAATTGGTGGTTTGCCTTCTTGTTTACTGCTAATGACTGCCAAATGTCACTCTCGGATAAAATACTGACTTCATTTATACATGCATATTTATATGACAATTAAGAACGTAAAAGAAATATTGAAGGAAACTATTTGAAATACACTTCAAATTATTCAGTATTTGTACAAATAATATTTCAAGAGCTCTTTTTCACCGATTGCCGATATATAATACCAAATTAAACCTATTGATAAAGTTAAATGTCTTCTTGACGTACTTTATTAATTTACTAAAAAGGAACTTTATTGTGATCCAGCCATATGCTGTGTAACTATAAAGGAAGGGTCACATATTTTAATTGAAATAAATTTTAAGTAGAGGATATTAAAAAAAAAGTCATTGAGAAGATCAGAATTTTCAAATGAACAGATTAAGAGACTTATAAATGTATAAGGTGTATGTCTTGTTGTTTCATACTGTTTTGGTGACACTTTTGTTTGTGTCCCTTGTTGTTTTCTCGTCTATGGTAAGTTTCTTCCCTTTGCCCCTAGTTTTATTTCTTTATTTCGCCCCCTCCCCCGAATTTCCTATCCCCTTCTCCTGTGCCCGTTAACTTAGTGGTCCTGTTTCATACTGTTTTGGTGACACTTTTGTTTGTGTCCCTTGTTGTTTTCTCGTCTATGGTAAGTTTCTTCCCTTTGCCCCTAGTTTTATTTCTTTATTTCGCCCCCTCCCCCGAATTTCCTATCCCCTTCTCCTGTGCCCGTTAACTTAGTGGTCCTGTTTCATACTGTTTTGGTGACACTTTTGTTTGTGTCCCTTGTTGTTTTTTCGTCTTTGGTAAGTATCTTCCCTTTGCCCCTAGTTTTATTTCTTTATTTCGCCCCCTCCCCGAATTTCCTATCCCCTTCCCCTGTGCTCGTTAACTTAGTGGTCCTATTAATCATTCATTTATTTATTTTCTTTGATTTCCTTCTCAGTTACATTTTAGTGATAAGCCTGACCGTGCTCTCCCTTGCGCCCTTTCCCGTTTTAATTTAGGATCCTCCTGGGCTCCTTGCCAATGGTTCATGTTCCTGGGTCGTGTGGGGTTTGCGTTCATTGAACGCCGCCTTTCCTTGTTCATCTTGTTTATCATATTGTATACATGTATACCGAACCGTAACAAACAGATAATGATTATCAATACAAGGTTCGGCAAGCAAGCAAAGAAATGTAAAGAAACAGAAAAAACTTATCCACATTCATGTATCCACCCTCAAAAAAAACCCACCAAAAACGCCTGAAACTGCAAAATAGAAACATAAATACACAGGAGTGCCAAAGACGGCTCTGGTAGGTTCAAGTGCTCCCTTTCGCCGGTTTAAACAGAATTGATCACTTTAACATAATAATGTTGAAATTTTTAATCAACATCCACAGATGTGTACATAATACGGCGGTAATCATGGAACTTTCAATGTGACACATTCGAGGTGCCGTTCAACGGGAACTAGATAACATGGAATTTTTAATGGGTATCAGAGGTTTTGGTGCCTTTTGCGACAGTCGTTCCAACATTTCTCCCATCTGTCTTACATTGTTATGCTATTCAACATCTAAATAACGGTCACTAAATTTCCGCTTGCTGTGTTTTTATCATAAACCCCGTCAAATCTGTGCGACAATTGTATTTTACTGAGGACTGTCTGAAATTCCATTTTATAGTTTGAAATTTTAAGATTTTTTTTCAGAGTTTTAAAGTTATTTTTGGTTGTTTTGAACTTCTTCCCATACACAACCGTCCTCAATTTCTTTTAAAGATAATAAACTAGAAATTGATATGGAGTGTAATATAAATTGAAATTCTTCTTTGCTTCATCATGTATAGTATAATTATAATTCATTAAGATGTACCTACAATTACATTGTATTTTCGTATGTGGGAAATCATGGCAGGGTTATAAAATAAAAAGGTAGTTCAGAAATTTCACCTAATGATCACAGATGTTAAAAAATCCAACTTAATAATATCTAATTTGACAATTTAAACGGACTTAAATGCAGTATGATCTGACATCGGACATCATAAACTATTTAATTTCTAAGTAAGGTTATCATAATTTCCTTTACACATTCTCTTTTTAATGCTGAAACATTTGTGTGTGAATAAAAGAGTTATTCCTGCAATAATTCATATAAATAACATAAACAAATTGTATAATAAAGCTTGGCAAATACAATCGATTGCCGCCGATACCTGTGTAACACCATGGATTTTACCAGTGTTTACAATTTTACCATGACACCGCTTTCCAATATGGCCGCTTTCAATAATTTTCAACGATTAAAAAAATTAAAGTGGAATATTTAGACTTCTGTTCGACTTTGAAGTATGATAATTTGGAACCTTGCATAAAAAACGATTCTCTTTCAGGTAATGTAGACCGTTTCTTTGAAACTTTTCTAGTTTTCGCTCCCAACAACTTCTAATTGGGAAGCGTCCGTGCATAAAACTGCAGTTCGTGGTTGGACTTGGAAAAAGACAGCGCCCGTCCAAAATTATCTCGGTGTCTCTTTGACAAGTCTAATAAGTTGGACTAACCTCTGGGAAATTTCATCAAATGGAGCGTAATATTAACAAATGTTTTTATCCTTTTTTAAATTAAAGGGAAATAAAACAATTATTTCTCAATTTGTATGAAAATAATTAAATATCATTATATGAATAATTCCATACAAAAAATAAAGTAAATACACAAGTTTACGCAGAAAATATCTCTATTTATTATAGAAGATGCCACTACTGTACGACTGATTTAGTTTTATTGATTTTCATTATAAACATTTTATTTTTTGAAAAATTTGCAATAGATATTGGAAGAATACTGATAATTTAAAACACGTCAATTTTTTCACCTTGAACGGTAAAACAATGATAGAAAAAAAGAAATATCATGAAATTGTAATAAGAACTGGTTGGTGTTATTCCTAATTAAGAGCTTAATCTATGTACCGGAAAATGATGTTTAGCTAGGTTTTCAAAAAGGTCAATTAAATTACAACCCCTGATATTTTAGATCAAAGCATTACATAATAATATATTGCCAATGTCAGCAAAATATTTTGGCTGGGACCCCGTTATTTTGATGGGCAAGGGGGGGGGGGGGGCACTAGTGAGTGAAAAGCAAAATGTAGGGCCACAGTAGGGGGGATTTCACATGACTATTCAGTATTGAAAACACTTTGAAATAATGTTTTATGAACAATTAGATATTCTTATAGATGTAAATGATTTTTCCCCCCTTTGAACCCCCCCCCCCCCACAAATGATACAAAAATAAATTGGTATGAACATTTGTTTATGTGGAAATTAGGCTTGCAGTAATAAGTGAAATGCCAAGTGGTTAAACTCAGATTTTTACTCAGATCTACTGTCAAACAGGAAAAAAACAACAAAATTTTCTGCAATGATAATGACCAAATTATTTTCTACTGATGATTGTCGACATGCCTCTTTGATGAGATAAAAGGTTTGTCAGGTCTTTTGAACTTTGTCAAAATTAATTGATTTATTTAAATGTCTTTGTGTGATTAAATTTCAGCAAGTCTACTCTTTATGATTGATTGTTTAGTTTATCTGAGCACAAAATGTGTAAGGTGATCTTTTGTAATCACAATTTGTCCGGTGTCTATCGTCGGTCCGTGCGTCATTCAGATTGTTACAAAACTCTTAACCAGCTATTTTCAGAAATTTCCCACCTTTCCCTTAATACAAAATGTACATGCAGTTTGTTGTCCCTGTAATTGATTTTGTTTAGGAACGCATATCATATTTACATGTACCCAATATTTTGGACTTTGAAATGCAATCCAAGGCTATACATATGTATTTACTTATTTATATAAATTTTTAACATAATTTTTTTTTTTAGATTTTGGTAGCTTATCAGGATGGCCCATCAACTTCAGTTAGAGAAGGAAAGCTACAGACAGTGGGTAAAGGCTGGTTTAGGACTTGGATATTTAAAAGAGGGTCTGGTACCATTCTGTAATGACATAGCTGACCAACAACATAAGGATATCTTACAGAACATTAGGTCTACAAAATCACTACCATCAACTGCGACGTGTGGCAGCTGTCAAGTTGAAACTCTCAAGCCAGACCATAAGTCAGTAGGGAATGCTGGAAACAAAGTTTGTCCTCTTGGGCAAGTAAGATGCAGCTGTTGCTTTACTAAGGGCAAACTTGCTTGCCCAAACAGCATATGTGGCGCCATTTATGACTATATTGTGCAAAATCATGCATCTTCACCACCTGCACCTAACTGGAAAAACAGCGATGCTCAACAGTGGTCGACAGACCCTTGGAGCATTTGTAAGTGTTTTATAAATGCTCCAGGGTACGGAAAGAAGCAATCTGCTAGTGAAACTGATTGTACTGGGTTATTACACCTATTGATTAATAACCAGTATTTTCATAGCCACATTGCATGCAATGTCACAGGAACAAACAACCTGTTTTCAACGGTAAATCATTATTAAAAGTTCTTTTAATGATCTTTTATCAGCTCTATTGTAATGTAAATGCTGTATATACAGCATCAAAGTAAAAGAGAAAATGAAAATTTAACTATGAAGGTTATAAAGTAATTCACCACTTTAATGATACACAACAAATGTAAACAAAAAAAATCACCAATCGTTTTTATTGCAAAATTTGATGTTAGTTAATATTTACTGTAGATAGATAGATAGATTTATTTCGGCATAAAGGTAAACATGAAACAAGTGTAGATTTGTATATAGAACTATTTGTATACAGGCTATTTTCTCCCTTTCCCATTGGTCTATACATAGACCCCATTCCCAATCCAAATTTTGTTCTTTTTTCCCAATCCAAAAAAAAAGAAATTCCCAATCCCGAGGTTGGTGATTTGAAAATAGGTACCACTTTTTTGTATTTGGTGTGGAGGTTCTGGATGTTTCGGACATCTTTTAAGTTCTGATCAGTTTCAATAAGATTTATTTAGCTTTGTTCAAAGAATTTTAACATCTTGAATGCTGGCATATTTTTCCTAAATGATAAATTTCACAATTAAATTTTTGTCCCAAATTGAAAAGAAAATTAAAGACACAATTATTCCAAATTTGCCATGTGGCATTTTCCCAAAAATCCTGGTATAATTCATAATTGCATCTTATAAAACATTGTAATAAGTATGAAAACAATTTTCAACAAAACAATTAGTATTGCTAAACACTGTATATTTATTAATAAAACAATATTAAACTTGTGTTTTC